>NW_027590834.1:157500-162219 GCF_964213995.1 Mustelus asterias
TGATCAGTTCGGATTTTTTCCAGTTCTTTCCGAAGATGTTTTTCTCTCCACTCTTCATGGTCTCGGCCTCTTGCCAGCAGTTCATGTTCGACAAGTGTCCGATCTCGAACAGCGGAAATAACCGTTAGATCAGCGTATCGATCAACCAGCTGGAAAATCTTAACCTTCTCCTTTATGAGGATAGTGTTCACTCTCAGTGTTTCAGTTTGTACCCGAAGTGTTTCCTTGTGTTTCTGTTGAACATCTTCAATGAGAACAGACAGAAATGTTATTTGCATAAAAACACCATCTTTGCTGAATTGTTAGACTTACTTTACAGTGTCAGTCAAGTTTGTGTAGGAATTGAAATTAAGTTATTGGAAACCTCACTTCACAAGCAACCATTTTCAGTGGAAGTTTCAGATCGTGACTTAACTCTAATATTTCCATAAGTTGTCCATTTTATAAAGATGATATTTTCTCCCTGATGGTTAATGCTTTCCAACCTGCCCTTAATACAGACAGCTCACTGGGAGTCTGACACAATCATGGTTGCCTGACAGACGATTTTCGGGTCCATCGATCTGTGAACTAGTCGGTGTTCCCAATCTGCTGCGGAAATGGTAAATGGGATATTGGATATGAATGGGAGATGGAGAGATTGTAATTGTTCAGGAGTCTCACTGTGACTGCATCCCTCCTTCAACAGGTTCCCTTTCATACTGTGTGAGCATTGGAATACCAACAGTTTTGAACATGGAAAGTTTTCCTATTCTATCAGGCTGTTGCCTGGTCACCCATGTTACTGGGGAGCCGGTTGGCTCAATTGGTCAAATTGTGGGTCATATTGTGTCAGCACCATGGGGTTCGAACCCCGTTGTATCTGGGGCAAATTTGGGACCTCACTCCTTGCCTTATCCGTGCCGGAGATCATTCAGCCGTGGTTCAAACCTGCCTTCAGACAGAGAACTCAAAGAATACCCACCCCTTTGTTGTAGTGTATTTCAGTAATCAATAACTATGTTTCAGCAGTTGTACATGTAGATACATTAACTGTGTTTTGATAACCATTCTGCCATGATGGCAACAAGAAACAGAACAAGGAGCTACTTTACTAAGTGTAATAGGAAACATTCACAGCTCATTTGAACTGTTTAACAATAATTATAATTCATGGTTAATTATGTTTCTTGTTTCCTATAACCTAGTTTGGGGAAATTGAAAATATATTTATCTTAGTTCTTACATTGGGTTTGAAGGAATCCCCTGAATTAAGGGATTACTCTTTCAGAAGAACAATGTGCTCTCTTTAACTAGGAAACTAACGAGTAATTTCTGTGATATGGTAAAAATTATTGTGGGCGATTCAGCCATCCCAGTGCGCTAATGTTTTTGTGAGGCGGGCCGGGGGAATCGCTTGTGGGCCGATTTGTGGGATTCGCACAAGCGTTCCCAATGCACCCGGATCTCCGAGTGCCAGATACCCGGCACGGGCGGGACCATGCTGGAAACCAGGTATTTGCCGAGTTCCGCAGACATGAGGATGGCTTAAACCGGGATGTTGGATTTATGTCACATTATCAGTAACCCCCACAGCTTGCCTCCTGGACTTGCTGGCTGTCCTGTCTGGAGACAATACACATCTCTTTAACCTGTGTTTAATGATCCCCCCACCCACATTGTCTGTATCTTTAAGACCTGGCTGGCTGTAGGGATTCCCATTCTAATCAGTATTCTGTAACTTGATTTTGTGTCTCTGTGCACTGTTTGAGAGCACATTTCCACTCCATCTGACGAAGGAGCAGCGCTCCGAAAGCTTATGTTATTTGCTACCAAATAAACCTGTTGGAATTTAACCTGGTGTTGTGAGACTTCTTACTGAAATCAAATCATTCCAGCCGCCGGGATTCTGCAGCTGCTCCAGGCTGCACTGACCTGTCACTCATTCCTCCCAAAATTGGAATCAAAAATAACTAACCTGGGACTGACTTTGTGCTGCTGGTTCAAACATAGGCTTCGTCCTCCCTACATTGGCTGCTGATAGGCTTAGCAGTGAGCCTAAAAAAAGCCAAGCAATAAAGAGTCCAGTATGTTATTGGATGACCACAGTTGACATTTTAAAAAGCCTGCACATGGGTTTCCTCCGGGTGCTCCGGTTTCCTCCCACAGTCCAAAGATGTGCGGGTTAGGTTGATTGGTCAGGTTAAAAATTGTCCCTTGGAGTAGGTTAGAGGGATTAGCGGGTAAAATATGTGGGGGTAGGGCCTGGGTAGGATTGTGGTCGGTGCAGACTCGATGGGCCGAATGGCCTCCTTCTGCACTGTAGGGTTTCTATGTTTCTATGAAGATTTCAACGGCTAAGTTCGATGACGGGGCGATTCGGATCCAAATGTCTGCGGGCCGCAGTCTGCAGCAACCGGGAGCAGCGGTATCATTTACTATTATTTTTGTGGGCAAGGCAAAGTTTTAACCAAATGGTAAGCAGCTGAAAAGCGGCATTATTCAAACACAAACATCTAGGGTGGCAACTCTGCTTTCAGCTGTATGACAGAAAATATCTCCATCAAAATACCAAACATACCGCTATCTCAACGCCATGTTTTCTTTCCATGATGTGAGCACAACTCGCAAGGCCTTGAGAGAAGAATGAATGAACTAATTCAGCTGGATTTGTGAAATGAATTTTGCATGGCCACGTTTATGTGGGCATTCCACTGGGCTCCAAAAAATACCTGAGATCGAGTTCCAAATTTGCAGAGATATCAGACAGATGTGGAAACTATGCGAAAAATATATATAGTGACGAATGTAAAACCCATTTATTTACCAATCAGATGTGTTAGTGTTGGAATAAAGCATAGGAATGAGAAGGTTTTCCGAAATGTTTTCAGGATAATACTTCGATTTCCATGCTCGCTGTCCAACTGGAATGGAGACATTTCATGATATGACTGTGGGACATGAGCTGTATCAAGTGGACAAACTATCCACGGGGAATACATCAGCAAAACAATTCTCGCATCACGTTACGACAAATAGGTGACCTGGGAGGCGGTGGCGGAGCGGGATTCTCTCTGGATAATATTCCAGAGATCCTGCGTTAAAATCTCCAAATCCAGTTTAAACTCCAGGCGGATTGAAATATTTGCACTCAATAAAAATCTGAAATTATATCTCCAATAGTGAACGGTAAAACCATTGTCGACTGTCGCAAAATCCCATCTGGTTCAGTCGGGTTTTTAAAGAAAGATAACCTTCCAGCCTGGACTACCCTGCGTCCAACTCAAATGCAGAGCAATCTGATTGATTCTTCAATAATCTGAGATCACCGAGCAAGCCATTCCGTTCAAAGAGAACCAGGTGTGGGCAAATCCCCAAAAGAATCAATAAAAACTAAATAATGCTGAAAAGCAAGGAAAGTTAAAACGAGAACCTGGAAAATATGTAAGCTGGGTCACTTATCAGTCGGACTACATACTATAGAAAACAAGATGTACTGCACCAGTTAAAATCAATCTATTACTGGTCCAGACTGCAGTATAGTTTATAATCACACTTTACAAAGAGAGTGAAGGGATGACAGAAAGTGCAATCAAGGTGCAATGGAACTGCTTCCAGGCATTATGGACTTCACTTCTGTTGATATCTTGTGGAAGTTGGGCAAATTCTACTCGGAGAATAAAAGATTATCATCCGAATTGTGTACTTTCCAGATTCTGAAAAGCTGAGTTGAGAAACCGTTACCGAATTATTTTCGGTCTTTTTTTTTGAGTGATGTAGTTGTTAATAGGAGTGATGCTGCTCTGGAATCAATGCCGGAACAGACTGTTCCGCCTTGGTTTTCCAAGACTTTTTTTCATGTGGAGATGCCGGCGTTGGACTGGGGTAAAGTCGCTGAGCAGAGACTGATAGCCAAGTTCCGCACACATGAGGACGGCCTCGACCGAGATCTTGGGTTCATGCCACACTATCTGTAACTCACACGACTTGCCTGGGGTTGCAAAATCTCACTAACTGTCCTGGCTGGAGACAATACACATCTCTTTAAACTGTGCTTAACCCTCTCTCCACTCACATTGTCCGTACGTCTAAGACTTGATTACCTGTAAAGACTCGCATTCCAACCATTATTTGGACAGCCGATAATGGCCTGCTCAAATGGAAATGTAACCATGTCAGTTCTAAACTTTGACCCAAAAAAAATCGATGTTTTAACGTGCGTTAGTTAACCAGCCTCGGGTATTTTAGTTGCCCATACTTCACGTCAGTGATACGGTGGTTTAATCATCGAGCACAGTTCAAAACCCCCGCAGGCACTCTCTTCCCTGTGTCTGTAACATACTCGAACATAAAAACCCTCCTTCATTCTGATCACTTTTCTTCTCTCCTTCAAGCCATTTTTCGAAACGAAAATCTTCCAAAAAGATTGTATCCACATTTAACAGAAACTTGTTTTTGTGATTCGCTGGTAGTTTTATTTCCAACATGTTCCTCGGAGGCAGACTGGGGCGTTGTTTTCTCAACGCTAAAAGCGTGATATGTTGTGTCAAGATTCAACTCTGGTCTGCACATGAATTTGTGAGACAACACTGGGAACGTAGTGCATGGTTCCAGGCTGCCCCTAACATGGGCACTCCTCACTTCGGCTACTTTGCACAAATACAGTTGCTCCTATTGTTGGTTAGCTCCATCATTTTCTGCTCGAAAAATATTTATCAAAAATGATAATTTGGCGACTGT
>NW_027590835.1:7500-92500 GCF_964213995.1 Mustelus asterias
ATGTCAATCTGTAGCTTTTAAACTTTAGTCCTAGGCTAATCATTCCAAGTTTGCAATCCCACACTTTGCTGTTGTGACTTTTGAGTTGTAAATTTTCTGAAATTGATTCTGTAATAAAAATCCCTGCAGGATGCAATGATTCCCATTCTGTCTGCTGCTGCCAAGCCCCAGTTTGTGTCTCAGTTTCACTATTTATCAACCATTCCTACACTGCAGAATGAGGCCATTCAGCCCAACAAGCCTGCCCCAACAATAATCCCACCCACGCCCAAATCCCCCTGACACTAAGGGGCAATTTAGCAAACGTGCAAACTCCACACAGACAGTCACCCGAGGCGGGGAATCGAACCCAGATCCCTGGCGCTGTGAGTCAGCAGTGCTAACCACTGTGCCACCGTGTCTCCCGGTGATGAGACAGAACATTTGCCAAAGTGCACAGAAATAGGCAGCATTGTCAGCATTTTAGCTGGAAGCTTCAAATGACAAAGGGATCTTAATAGTAGAGTCACAGAATCCCTGCAGTGCAGAAGGAGACCATTCAGCCCATCGAGTCTGTACTGACTCTCTGACACAGTATCTTACCAAGGCCCTTGACCCAGCCCTATCCCCGTAACCCCACACATTTACCTTAATCCACCGAACCAACACAGCTTTGGACAGGAAACGGCAATTTACTGTGTCCAATCCACAAATTTGGAAAATACTGGGATGGATTGAGAAATGGTTTCCGGGCAGAAAACAGAGCTCAGATACAAATGGGCCCTTTGGCCCAACTTTTCCCTGCCACCCAGTTTTTACCATTAAGCTCGTATCAAATGCCTTGCGTTTGGCCCAAATCCCTCCATACCAATCTTACCAGAATAACTGTCTAAATGCTTTTTAAAATATAAAATTGTGTCCGCTTCTACTACGACCTCTGGCAGCTTGTTCCAATCCCTCACCACCCTCTGTGTGAAAAGAATTGCCCTCTGGACCCTCTCCCCTCTCACCTTAAACCTATGTCTTGTAGTTTAAGACTGCCCTCCCTTTTGGAAAAGATGTTGACGAGCTTCTCAAAGAACAAAGAGAATTACAGCACAGGAACAGGCCCTTCGGCCCTCCAAGCCTGCACCAACCATGCTGCCCGACTGAACTAAAACCCCCTACCCTTCCGGGGACCGTATCCCTCTATTCACATCCTATTCATGTATTTGTCCAGACGTTCCGTAAAACTCACTATCGTATCCGCTTCCACTCCCTCCCCCGGCAGCGAGTTCCAGGCACCCACCACCCTCTGTGTAAAAAAACTTGCCTTGTACATCTCCTTTAAACCTTGCCCCTCACACCTTAAACCTATGCCCCCTAGATTTTGAATCTTCCACTCTGGTAAAAAGCTTCTGACTATCCACTCTGTCCATGCCCCTCATAATCTTGTAGAATTCTATCAGGTCGCCCCTCAACCTCCGTCGTTCCAGTGAGAACAAACCAAGTTTCTCCAATCTCTCCTCAGAGCTAATGCCCTCCATACCAGGCAACATCCTGGTAAATCTTTTCTGAACCCTCTCCAAATTCTCCACATCTTTCTGGTCGTGTGTCGATCAGAATTGAACACTATATTCCAAGTGCGGCCTAACTAAGGTTCTATAAAGCTGCTATATCCATGCCCTCATTATTTTAGAGACCTCTAGAAGAACACCACTAAGCCAACTCAAGGGAAAAAAAGTCCCAGAGTATCCAGCCTCTCATTATAACTCAAACCATCAGGACCCCTTGGCATCCCAGTAATTCTTTTCTGCACACTTTCCAGCTTAATCATCTCCTTTCTATAAGGGTGACCAGAACAATACACAGCATTCCAAGTGTGCTCTTACCAATGTCTTGTACAACTTCAACAACTCGTCCCAACTCCTCTATTCCATGTTCTGACCAATGAAACCAAGCATGTGGAATGCCTTCTTCACCACTATATCCACCTGTGACCCCACTTTCAAGGAGCTGTCAATCTGTACCCCGAGATCCCTTTGTTCTGTAACTCTCACCAACACCCTACCATTAACTGAGTAAGTCCTGTGTTGGTTCGATCCGCCAAAATGTATCACCTCGCATTTATCTAAATTAAACTCCATCTGCCATTCAACAGCCCACTGGCCCAATTGATCAAGATCCCATTGCAACCCGAGATAACCTTCTTCACTGTCCACTATGCCACAAATCTTGGTGTCAACTGCAAACTTACAAACCATGCCTCCTAAATTCTCATCCAAATCATTAATATAAATGACAAATAACAGTGGACCCAGCACCGATCCCTGAAGCACCCCGCTGGTCACAGGCCTCCAGTTTGACCAAAAAAACAACCCTCTACAACCACCCTCTGTCTTCTGTCATCAAGCCTATTTTATATCCATTTGGCTACCTCACCCTGGATCCCGTGAGATTTAACCAAATCCTGTCTGCTTTTGTTTTTAAATGTTTACATTTTTAAACACTGAAACGTCTTGCCCTTGTTGGGAATATCAGTGCGGTTTGAGAAAAGCAAACACTGATCCCACACTCAACACCCCCAAAACACAGGACTGAGCAGAGAGTGTGAAATGTGACTGGTGTGAGTGTGGATTGTCTTTTAAAAGTGGGTAAGAAACACTCCTCCATTTTCAAATCTTTACCTTGCTTATGTAGCGTCTCGGACTCCCCTGTCACTCACTATCCATCTGAATTAATCTCTATTCCTCACTGTCTAACTGTTACTCTCTGCATTGCTCCCTCTCCCTATCTCTCTGTTACTCTGCATCGCTCCATCTCTCTCTCTTCCTCTCTCTCTCTCCCTCTCCCTCTCCATCCCTCTCATCCACCATGTTGTTTATCGTTAAGGGGTCGAATCACGGAGAATTCAAACACTCTTTCTGTTTCTGTCTTGGCAGAATTAGCAACATGAGTGGATATTTCAAGACTGGATTCACACAATACAGACAGAACGCTGGTGAGCTCAGTACACGTGGTACCTGAATGTTACAATAAGATAGAATCTGTATTCAGACAACTGTCACCCCACAGGGTCCAAACTTCACCGTGTTAATTTGATTTGATTTGATTGATTTGTATTGGGATGCAGTGAAAAGTATTGTTTCTTGTGCGCTATACAGACAAAACATTCTGTACATAGAGTACACAGGGAGAAGGAGAGGAAAGGGTGCAGAATATCGTGTTGCAGTTACCGATAGGGTGTAGAAAAAGATCAGCTCACACACACACTCTCTCTTACACACTCTTAGACACACACATAATCTCACGCACACACACGCTCTCTCTCTCGCACACACACTCTCTCACACACTCAGACACACACACTCTCTCACACACACACACACACACACACACTCTCTCTCACACACACGCTCTCTCTCTCTCGCACACACACTCTCTCACACACTCAGACACACACACTCTCTCACACACACACACACTCTCTCTCACACACACGCTCTCTCTCTCTCTCACACACACTCTCTCTCACACTCTCAGACACACACACTCTCTCACACACACAGACACACACTCTCTCACACACACACGCTCTCTCTCACACACACACTCTCTCACACTCTCAGAGACACACACACTCTCTCTCACACACACACACACACTCTCTCAGACGCACTCTGTCTCCATCACACATTGTCTCTCTTTCTCACACTCTCCCTCTCACACACACACACAAAGTCATATTCTCTCTCACACACACACTCTCTCTCACACACACACATTCTCTCACACACACACAATGCAGAGGGAGATATACGCTGTATCTCACCCGATGCTGTACCTGTCCTGGGTGTGTTTGATGTGTAGGCAGATTTTCCCTGTATCTATCCCCATGCTGTTTCTGTCATTGGAATATTTGATAGTCATGATGTGGAGATTTGATAGTTATTTGATAGTGACAGTGCAGAGGGAGCTTTGTCTGTATCTAACCCCGTGCTGTACCTGTCCTGTGTGTGTTTGATGGGGACAGTGTAGAGGAAGCTTTACTCTGTATCTAACCCCGTGTTGTACCTGTCCTGTGTGTGTTTGATGGGGACAGTGTAGAGGAAGCTTTACTCTGTATCTAACCCCGTGCTGTACCTGTCCTCGGAGTGTTTGATGGGAACAGTGCAGAGGGAGATTTACTCTGTATCTAACCCCGTGCTGGACCTGTCCTGGGAGTGTTTGATGGGGACAGTGTAGAGGAAGCTTTACTCTGTATCTAAGCCCGTGCTGTACCTGTCCTGGGAGTGTTTGATGGGGACAGTGTAGAGGAAGCTTTACTCTGTATCTAAGCCCGTGCTGTATCTGTCCTGGGAGTGTTTGATGGGAACAGTGTCGAGGGAGCTTTACTTTGCATCTAATCCCGTGTTTCAGTTACTGATAGACTGTAGAGGAAGATCAGGTCACACACATGCTCTCCATACACACTCTCAGACACACACACACACATGCTCTCTCTGTCTCTCACACACACATACACTATCTCTTACGCACTCTCTCTCTCACACACACACACTCTTTCTCTCTGTCTCACACACTTTCTCTCTCACACACTTTCTCACACACATTCTCTCACACACACTTTCACGCTCACACACTCTCACCCATGCACTCTCTCTCACTGGCACACTCTCACACACATGCACACATACACTCACTCTCTCACACACATACACTCTCTCTCACACACATACACTCACTCTCTCACACATACACTCTCTCTCTCACACATACAATCTCTCTCAAACATATACTCTCTCTCTCACGCACACACTCTCACACACACACACTCTCTCACACACACGCACACTCTCTCTCTCGCACACACTCTCTCGCACACACTCTCTCACACACACTCTCTCTCACACACACTCTCTCTCAGACAAACTCTCTCTCGCACACACTCTCTCACACACACACTTTCTCACACACTCTTTCTCTCGCACACACTCTCTCACACACAAACACTCTCTCTCTCTCTCACACACACACACATTCTCTCACACACACATTCTCACACACACACACAATGATGGGGCAAAATGTAGAGGAAGATTTGAGCTGTATCTAACCCCGTGCTGTACCTGTCCTGGGTGTGTTTGATGTGCACAATGTGGAGGCAGCTTTTCCTTAAATCTAGCACCATGCTGTATCTGTCATTGGATTATTTGATGGGGACAGTGTATAGGGAGCTTCACTCTGTATCTAAACCCATGCTGTACCTGTCCTGGGAGTGTTTGATGGGGACAGTGTCGAGGGAGCTTCACTCTGTATCTAAACCCATGCTGTACCTGTCCTGGGTGTGTTTGATGGGGACAGTGTCGAGGGAGCTTCACTCTGCATCTAAACCCATGCTGTACCTATCCTGGGTGTGTTTGATGGGGACAGTGTAGAGAGAGCTTTACTCTGTATCTAACCCCGTGCTGTATCTGTCCTGGGAGTGTTTGATGGGGATAGTGTAGAGGGAGCTTTACTCTGTATCTAACCCCGTGCTGGACCTGTCCTTGGTTTGTCTGATGGGGATATTGTAGAGGGAGCTTTACTCTGTATCTAACCCCCTGCTGTATCTGTTCTTGGAGTGTCTGATGAGGACAGTGAAGTGGGAGCTTTCCTCTGTATCTAACCCCGTGCTGTACCTGTCCTGGGAGTGTTTCATGGGGACAGTGTAGAGGGAGCTTTACTCTGTATCTAACCCCGTGCTGTACCTGTCCTGGGAGTGTTTCATGGGGACAGTGTAGAGGGAGCTTTACTCTGTATCTAACCCCGTGCTGTACCTGTCCTGGGAGTGTTTGATGGGGGACAGTTTAGAGGGAGCTTTACTCTGTATCTAACCCCGTGCTGTACCTGCCCTGGGAGTGTTTGATGGGGACAGTGTCGAGGGAGCTTTACTCTGTATCTAACCCCGTGCTGTACCTGTCCTGGGAGTGTTTGATGGGACAGTGTAGAGGGAGCTTTACTCTGTATCTAACCCCGTGCTGTACCTGTCCTGGGAGTGTTTGATGGGGGACAGTTTAGAGGGAGCTTTACTCTGTATCTAACCCCGTGCTGTATTTGTCCTGGGATTGTTTAATGGGGACAGTGTCGAGGGAGCTATACTCTGTACCTAACCCCTTGCTGTATCTGTCCTGGGAGTGTTTGATGGGCATGATGTGGAGATGCCGGCGTTGGACTGGGGTAAGCACAGTAAGAAGTCTCACAACACCAGGTTAAAGTCTTTAACCTGGTGTTGTGAGACTTCTTACAGTGTTTGATGGGGACAGGACTTAGGGGACATTGGATTTTAGACAATGTTTAGGGTTTTAGACTTTTCGGAGTGAAATTCAGGAACACTTTGCCACACCAGGTGTGATATTAGTTTGGAACTACCTTCTATAATTCACAGTTGATGCTCAGTCGCTTATTAATGTTCAAACCTGAAGTTGATAGATGATATTTTACACACAGGAGAAGCAATTTAAAATCAATGGGTCAATGTTAAAATAGTTGCAGGAACAGAGAGACCTGGGCTTTCAGTTCATTTTTACATCTTAAAGATTCAACCTGGGGCTCAGAATCTGTCAGTTGAATCTACTTTTCCTGTCCCGAAAACGTGTCAACAATTGTGTTGGGGAATGTGACAAAAGGTGACATTCCTGCATCCTGCACAGTGGGGTTGGGAGGTTGTTTGAAAGGAGATTCAGAAAGTGTCAATTAGATTGTGTCTCTTTGCAGAAGTTGACTATTTCACAGGAGATGCCTTGAGATAAAGGAAAGTTTTACCAATGTCTGCGTAACTTTCAAAGTCTCCAGACGCATGAAGGGGGCAGAGATTTTGTAATATTCAGAGCAGGAGATGGCAGACAATCACAGAATTGAAGATGTGAGGCCATCTCTTGTTTCTGAATGTCAATCTGTAGCTTTTAAACTTTAGCCCTGGGCTAATCATTCCAAGTTTGCAATCCCACACTTTGCTGTTGTGGATTTTGAGTTGTAAATTTTCTGAAATTGATTCTGTAATAAAAATCCCTGCAGGATGCAATGATTCCCATTCTGTCTGCTGCTGCCAAGCCCCAGTTTGTGTCTCAGTTTCACTCTTTGTCAACCATTTAAGATCCAAGAGCCATAGAATTCCTACACTGCAGAATGAGGCCATTCAGCCCAACAAGCCTGCCCCGACAATAATCCCACCCAGGCCCGAATCCCCCTGACACTGAGGGGCAATTTAGCAAACGTGCAAACTCCACACAGACAGTCACTCGAGGCGGGGAATCGAACCCAGATCCCTGGCGCTGTGAGTCAGCAGTGCTAACCACTGTGCCACCGTGTCGCCTGGTGATGAGACAGAACGTTTGCCAAAGTGCACAGAGTTAGGCAGCATTGTCAGCATTTTAGCTGGAAGCTTCAAATGACAAAGGGATCTTAATAACAGAGTCACAGAATCCCTGCAGTGCAGAAGGAGACCATTCAGCCCATCGAGTCTGTACTGACTCTCTGACACAGTATCTTACCAAGGCCCTTGACCCAGCCCTATCCCCGTAACCCCACACATTTACCTTAATCCTCCGAACCTACACAGCTTTGGACAGGAAACGGCAATTTACTGTGTCCAATCCACAAATTTGGAAAATACTGGGATGGATTGAGAAATGGTTTCCGGGCAGAAAACAGAGCTCAGATACAAATGGGCCCTTTGGCCCAACTTTTCCCTGCCACCCAGTTTTTACCATTTAGCTCGTATCAAATGCCTTGCGTTTGGCCCAAATCCCTCCACACCAATCTTACCAGAATAACTGTCTAAATGCTTTTTAATATATAAAATTGTATCCGCTTCTACTACGACCTCTGGCAGCTTGTTCCAATCCCTCACCACCCTATGTGTGAAAAGAATTGCCCTCTGGACCCTCTCCCCTCTCACCTTAAACCTGTGTCTTCTAGTTTTAGACTCCCCTCCCTTTTGGAAAAGATGTTGACGAGCTTCTCAAAGAACAAAGAGAATTACAGCACAGGAACAGTCCCTTCGGCCCTCCAAGCCTGCACCAACCATGCTGCCCGACTGAACTAAAACCCCCTACCCTTCCGGGGACCGTATCCCTCTATTCCCATCCTATTCATGTATTTGTCCAGACGTTCCGTAAAACTCACTATCGTATCTGCTTCCACTCCTTCCCCCGACAGCGAGTTCCAGGCACCCACCACCCTCTGTGTAAAAAAACTTGCCTTGTACATCTCCTTTAAACCTTGCCCCTCACACCTTAAACCTGTGCCCCCTAGATTTTGAATCTTCCACCCTGGTAAAAAGCTTCTGACTATCCACTCTGTCCATGCCCCTCATAATCTTGTAGAATTCTATCAGGTCGCCCCTCAACCTCCGTCGTTCCAGTGAGAACAAAGCAAGTTTCTCCAATCTCTCCTCAGAGCTAATGCCCTCCATACCAGGCAACATCCTGGTAAATCTTTTCTGAACCCTCTCCAAATTCTCCACATCTTTCTGGTCGTGTGTCGATCAGAATTGAACACTATATTCCAAGTGCGGCCTAACTAAGGTTCTATAAAGCTGCTATATCCATGCCCTCATTATTTTAGAGACCTCTAGAAGAACACCACTAAGCCAACTCAAGGGAAAAAAAGTCCCAGAGTATCCAGCCTCTCATTATAACTCAAACCATCAGGACCCCTTGGCATCCCAGTAATTCTTTTCTGCACACTTTCCAGCTTAATCATCTCCTTTCTATAAGGGTGACCAGAACAATACACAGCATTCCAAGTGTGCTCTTACCAATGTCTTGTACAACTTCAACAACTCGTCCCAACTCCTGTATTCCATGTTCTGACCAATGAAACCAAGCATGTGGAATGCCTTCTTCACCACTATATCCACCTGTGACCCCACTTTCAAGGAGCTATCAATCTGTACCCCGAGATCCCTTTGTTCTGTAACTCTCACCAACACCCTACCATTAACTGAGTAAGTCCTGTGTTGGTTCGATCCGCCAAAATGTATCACCTCGCATTTATCTAAATTAAACTCCATCTGCCATTCAACAGCCCACTGGCCCAATTGATCAAGATCCCATTGCAACCCGAGATAACCTTCTTCACTGTCCACTATGCCACAAATCTTGGTGTCAACTGCAAACTTACAAACCATGCCTCCTAAATTCTCATCCAAATCATTAATATAAATGACAAATAACAGTGGACCCAGCACCGATCCCTGAAGCACCCCGCTGGTCACAGGCCTCCAGTTTGACCAAAAAAACAACCCTCTACAACCACCCTCTGTCTTCTGTCATCAAGCCTATTTTATATCCATTTGGCTACCTCACCCTGGATCCCGTGAGATTTAACCAAATCCTGTCTGCTTTTGTTTTTAAATGTTTACATTTTTAAACACTGAAACGTCTTGCCCTTGTTGGGAATATCAGTGCGGTTTGAGAAAAGCAAACACTGATCCCACACTCAACACCCCCAAAACACAGGACTGAGCAGAGAGTGTGAAATGTGACTGGTGTGAGTGTGGATTGTCTTTTAAAAGTGGGTAAGAAACACTCCTCCATTTTCAAATCTTTACCTTGCTTATGTAGCGTCTCGGACTCCCCTGTCACTCACTATCCATCTGAATTAATCTCTATTCCTCACTGTCTAACTGTTACTCTCTGCATTGCTCCCTCTCCCTATCTCTCTGTTACTCTGCATCGCTCCATCTCTCTCTCTTCCTCTCTCTCTCTCCCTCTCCCTCTCCATCCCTCTCATCCACCATGTTGTTTATCGTTAAGGGGTCGAATCACGGAGAATTCAAACACTCTTTCTGTTTCTGTCTTGGCAGAATTAGCAACATGAGTGGATATTTCAAGACTGGATTCACACAATACAGACAGAACGCTGGTGAGCTCAGTACACGTGGTACCTGAATGTTACAATAAGATAGAATCTGTATTCAGACAACTGTCACCCCACAGGGTCCAAACTTCACCGTGTTAATTTGATTTGATTTGATTGATTTGTATTGGGATGCAGTGAAAAGTATTGTTTCTTGTGCGCTATACAGACAAAACATTCTGTACATAGAGTACACAGGGAGAAGGAGAGGAAAGGGTGCAGAATATCGTGTTGCAGTTACCGATAGGGTGTAGAAAAAGATCAGCTCACACACACACTCTCTCTTACACACTCTTAGACACACACATAATCTCACGCACACACACGCTCTCTCTCTCGCACACACACTCTCTCACACACTCAGACACACACACTCTCTCACACACACACACACACTCTCTCTCACACACACGCTCTCTCTCTCTCGCACACACACTCTCTCACACACTCAGACACACACACTCTCTCACACACACACACACTCTCTCTCACACACACGCTCTCTCTCTCTCTCACACACACTCTCTCTCACACTCTCAGACACACACACTCTCTCACACACACAGACACACACTCTCTCACACACACACGCTCTCTCTCACACACACACTCTCTCACACTCTCAGAGACACACACACTCTCTCTCACACACACACACACACTCTCTCAGACGCACTCTGTCTCCATCACACATTGTCTCTCTTTCTCACACTCTCCCTCTCACACACACACACAAAGTCATATTCTCTCTCACACACACACTCTCTCTCACACACACACATTCTCTCACACACACACAATGCAGAGGGAGATATACGCTGTATCTCACCCGATGCTGTACCTGTCCTGGGTGTGTTTGATGTGTAGGCAGCTTTTCCCTGTATCTATCCCCATGCTGTTTCTGTCATTGGAATATTTGATAGTCATGATGTGGAGATTTGATAGTTATTTGATAGTGACAGTGCAGAGGGAGCTTTATCTGTATCTAACCCCGTGCTGTACCTGTCCTGTGTGTGTTTGATGGGGACAGTGTAGAGGAAGCTTTACTCTGTATCTAACCCTGTGCTGTACCTGTCCTGTGTGTGTTTGATGGGGACAGTGTAGAGGAAGCTTTACTCTGTATCTAACCCCGTGTTGTACCTGTCCTGTGTGTGTTTGATGGGGACAGTGTAGAGGAAGCTTTACTCTGTATCTAACCCCGTGCTGTACCTGTCCTCGGAGTGTTTGATGGGAACAGTGCAGAGGGAGATTTACTCTGTATCTAACCCCGTGCTGGACCTGTCCTGGGAGTGTTTGATGGGGACAGTGTAGAGGAAGCTTTACTCTGTATCTAAGCCCGTGCTGTACCTGTCCTGGGAGTGTTTGATGGGGACAGTGTAGAGGAAGCTTTACTCTGTATCTAAGCCCGTGCTGTATCTGTCCTGGGAGTGTTTGATGGGAACAGTGTCGAGGGAGCTTTACTTTGCATCTAATCCCGTGTTTCAGTTACTGATAGACTGTAGAGGAAGATCAGGTCACACACATGCTCTCCATACACACTCTCAGACACACACACACACATGCTCTCTCTGTCTCTCACACACACATACACTATCTCTTACGCACTCTCTCTCTCACACACACACACTCTTTCTCTCTGTCTCACACACTTTCTCTCTCACACACTTTCTCACACACATTCTCTCACACACACTTTCACGCTCACACACTCTCACCCATGCACTCTCTCTCACTGGCACACTCTCACACACATGCACACATACACTCACTCTCTCACACACATACACTCTCTCTCACACACATACACTCACTCTCTCACACATACACTCTCTCTCTCACACATACAATCTCTCTCAAACATATACTCTCTCTCTCACGCACACACTCTCACACACACACACTCTCTCACACACACGCACACTCTCTCTCTCGCACACACTCTCTCGCACACACTCTCTCACACACACTCTCTCTCACACACACTCTCTCTCAGACAAACTCTCTCTCGCACACACTCTCTCACACACACACTTTCTCACACACTCTTTCTCTCGCACACACTCTCTCACACACAAACACTCTCTCTCTCTCTCACACACACACACATTCTCTCACACACACATTCTCACACACACACACAATGATGGGGCAAAATGTAGAGGAAGATTTGAGCTGTATCTAACCCCGTGCTGTACCTGTCCTGGGTGTGTTTGATGTGCACAATGTGGAGGCAGCTTTTCCTTAAATCTAGCACCATGCTGTATCTGTCATTGGATTATTTGATGGGGACAGTGTATAGGGAGCTTCACTCTGTATCTAAACCCATGCTGTACCTGTCCTGGGAGTGTTTGATGGGGACAGTGTCGAGGGAGCTTCACTCTGTATCTAAACCCATGCTGTACCTGTCCTGGGTGTGTTTGATGGGGACAGTGTCGAGGGAGCTTCACTCTGCACCTAAACCCATGCTGTACCTATCCTGGGTGTGTTTGATGGGGACAGTGTAGAGAGAGCTTTACTCTGTATCTAACCCCGTGCTGTATCTGTCCTGGGAGTGTTTGATGGGGACAGTGTAGAGGGAGCTTTACTCTGTATCTAACCCCGTGCTGGACCTGTCCTTGGTTTGTCTTATGGGGATATTGTAGAGGGAGCTTTACTCTGTATCTAACCCCCTGCTGTATCTGTTCTTGGAGTGTCTGATGAGGACAGTGAAGTGGGAGCTTTCCTCTGTATCTAACCCCGTGCTGTACCTGTCCTGGGAGTGTTTCATGGGGACAGTGTAGAGGGAGCTTTACTCTGTATCTAACCCCGTGCTGTACCTGTCCTGGGAGTGTTTGATGGGGGACAGTTTAGAGGGAGCTTTACTCTGTATCTAACCCCGTGCTGTACCTGTCCTGGGAGTGTTTGATGGGGACAGTGTCGAGGGAGCTTTACTCTGTATCTAACCCCGTGCTGTACCTGTCCTGGGAGTGTTTGATGGGACAGTGTAGAGGGAGCTTTACTCTGTATCTAACCCTGTGCTGTACCTGTCCTGGGAGTGTTTGATGGGGGACAGTTTAGAGGGAGCTTTACTCTGTATCTAACCCCGTGCTGTACCTGTCCTGGGAGTGTTTGATGGGGACAGTGTCGAGGGAGCTTTTCTCTGTATCTAACCCCGTGCTGTACCTGTCCTGGGAGTGTTTGATGGGACAGTGTAGAGGGAGCTTTACTCTGTATCTAACCCCGTGCTGTACCTGTCCTGGGAGTGTTTGATGGGGGACAGTTTAGAGGGAGCTTTACTCTGTATCTAACCCCGTGCTGTACCTGTCCTGGGAGTGTTTGATGGGGACAGTGTCGAGGGAGCTTTACTCTGTATCTAACCCCGTGCTGTACCTGTCCTGGGAGTGTTTGATGGGACAGTGTAGAGGGAGCTTTACTCTGTATCTAACCCCGTGCTGCACCTGTCCTGAGTGTGTTTGATGGGGACAGTGTGGAGGGAGCTTTACTCTGTATCTAACCCCGTGCTGTCCCTGTCCTGGGAGTGTTTGATGGGGACAGTGTAGAGGGAGCTTTACTCTGTATCTAACCCTGTGCTGTACCTGTCCTGGGAGTATTTGATGGGGACAGTGTAGAGGGACCTTTTCTCTGTATCTAACCCCGTGCTGTTTCTGTCCTGGGAGTGTTTGATGGAACAGTGAAGTGGGAGATTTACTCTGTATCTAACCACTTCCTGTATCTGTCCTGGGAGGGTTTGATGGGAACAGTGTAGAGGGAGCTTTACTCTGTATCTAACCCCGTGCTGTATCTGTCCTGGGAGCGTTTGATGGGAACAGTGTAGAGAGAGCTTTACTCTGTATCGAACTCTGTGCTGTACCTGTACCTTTCCTGGGAGTGTTTGATGGGATCAGTGTCGAGGGAGCTTTACTTTGCATCTAATCCCGTGTTTCAGTTACTGATAGACTGTAGAGGAAGATCAGGTCACACACACGCTCTCCTTACACACTCTCAGGCACACACACACACACATGCTCTCTCTGTCTCTCACACACACATACACTATCTCTTACGCACTCTCTCTCTCACACACATGCTCTTTCGCTCTGTCACACACACTTTCTCTCTCACACATACTCTCTCTCGCTCACACACACACTCCCTCTCACACACACACTCCCTCTCACACACACACTCCCTCTCACACACACTCCCTCTCACACACACACTCCCTCTCACACACACACTCCCTCTCACACACACACTCCCTCTCACACACACACTCCCTCTCACACACACACTCTCTCTCACACACACACTCTCTCTCACACACACACTCTCTCTCACACACAGACTCTCTCTCACACACAGACTCTCTCTCACACACACACTCTCTCTCGCACACACACTCTCTCTCGCACACACACTGTCTCATACACACACACTTTCTCTCTCACACATACTCTCTCTCTCTCACACACACACTCCCTCTCACACACACACTCCCTCTCACACACACACTCCCTCTCACACACACACTCCCTCTCACACACACACTCCCTCTCACACACACACTCCCTCTCACACACACACTCTCTCTCACACACACACTCTCTCTCACACACAGACTCTCTCTCACACACAGACTCTCTCTCACACACACACTCTCTCTCGCACACACACTCTCTCTCGCACACACACTGTCTCATACACACACACGCACTCTCTCACGCGCTCGCTCTCTCTTGTACACGCTCTCTCTCACACACACGCTCTCTCTCTCGCACACGCTCTCTCTCTCGCACACACTCTCTCACACACACTCTCTCTCTCTCACACACACACTCTCTCTCTCTCACACACACACTCTCTCTCACACACACTTTCTCTCCCGTGCTGTACCTGTCCTGGGTGTGTTTGATGTGCACAATGTGGAGGCAGCTTTTCCTTTAATCTAGCACCATGCTGTATCTGTCATTGGATTATTTGATGGGGACAGTGTATAGGGAGCTTCACTCTGTATCTAAACCTGTGCTGTACCTGTCCTGGGTGTGTTTGATGGGGACAGTGTAGAGGGAGCTTTACTCTGTATCTAACCCCGTGCTGTACCTGTCCTGGGAGTGTTTGATGGGGGACAGTGTAGAGGGAGCTTCACTCTGTATCTAAACACGTGCTGTACCTGTCCTGGGTGTGTTTGATGGGGACATTGTCGAGGGAGCTTCACTCTGTATCTAACCCGTGCTGTACCTGTCCTGGGAGTGTTTGATGGGGACAGTGTAGAGGGAGCTTTACTCTGTATCGAACCCCGTGCTGTACCTGTCTTGGGAGTGTTTGATGGGGACAGTGTAGTGGGAGCTTTACTCTGCATCTAACCCCGTGCTGTACCTGTCCTGTTAGTGTTTGATGGGGACAGTGTAGAGGGAGCTTTACTCTGTATCGAACCCCGTGCTGTATCTGTCCTGGGAGTGTTTGATGGGGATAGTGTAGAGGGAGCTTTACTCTGTATCTACACCCATGCTGTATCTGCCCTGGGAGTGTTGGATGGGGACAGTATGGACGGAGCTTTACTCTGTATCGAACTCTTTGCTGTGTCTGTCCTGGGAGTGTTTGATGGGGACAGTGTAGAGGGAGCTTTACTCTGTATGTAACCCCGTGCTGTATCTGTCCTGGGTGTGTTTGATGGGGACAGTGTACAGCGAGCTTTACTCTGTATCTAACCCCGTGCTGTATCTGTCCTGAGTGTGTTTGGTGGGGACAGTGTCGAGGGAGCTTTACTCTGTATCTAACCCCGTGCTGTATCTGTCCTGAGTGTGTTTGGTGGGGACAGTGTCGAGGAAGGTTTTCTCTGCATCGAAATACTTGATGAATCCACTCTTCGATCGCTTCAATGTGGGAACAAACAGGGATCTAATTTTATCCAGCAATTGGATGGAGCTCTTGGGGCTAAAGTGGGATCAGGATGTTGAATTTGATGATCAGCCATGATCATAATGAATGTTGGAGCAGGCTGGAAGGGCCGAATGGCCTCCTCCTGCTTCTAGTTTGTGTGTTTATAAATGATGAAAAGGCAGCAGCAGTGGGAGTTCAATATGTGTGGATATTTCACAGCTTGATTCACACAATACACACAGCAATGTCGCTGATATCTTGGAAATGCTGCAAATGTTGTCAAACACAATACGCAGGGCACCTTAATGTTGCAATGTTACTCCCAAACTGTCATCCCACAGGGTCAACATTTCTGTACAATGTGAGTGAATCGTAAGTTAATATAGTTCAGTTTCAATGTTTAAAATAACCAGTCACTTTTCTGTGGCTGCTTTGGGAATGTCAGTGGAATGTAGTTTACAGTAAAGTGTGAACAATTGTATTGGGGAATAATTGGAAGCAGTTTCCATTGAGAGCTTCCTGCATTCTGGAAATGTGTGTGATCTATTCAGAGATTGGAAATGATGGATGAATAAAGATACAGTTCTTTGTTACTGACATTAGATTGTGACCCTTGAAGTTTCACCAGTTCCATGTGCTGAGAGAAAGGAATGATTAAGCAACATCCAGCATTCAAATTCTTCAGAGAAGTTTAAAAGGCAGTGAAAGACTGAATACACAAACTCTGAGACAGACAGACACAACTGTATCCACAGCTTAAACTTCATGTTTGAATCTGCGGGGATGAGATCATGGTTGGAATAAACAAGAGTCCACTCTGGGATGCTGAGCAATTTGAGTTCTGTTTTTCCTAAAAAGTCAATCTAAAAATCTGCAATTAAAAATTCCTTGGACAGAGCAGAGGGGATTTTACTCTGTGTGTTGTGTTTGGGTTGGAAGTGTTTTCTGAGCAGGGTGGTACAATGGCACAGTGGTTGGCACTGCTGCCTCACAGCGCCAGGGACCCGGGTTCAATTCCAGCCTCGGGTGACTGTCTGTGTGGAGTTTACACATTCTCCCCGTGTCTGCGTGGGTTTCCTCCGGGTGCCCCGGTTTCCTCCCACACTCCAAAGGTGTGCGGTTTAGGTTAATTGGCCATGCTAAATTGCCCCTTAGTGTCCAGGGATGTGTAGGTTCGGGGAATTAGCTCTGGTAAATGCATGGCGTTATGCGGATAGATGCTCTTTCGGAGAGTCAGTACAGACCCGATAGGCTGAATGGCCTCCTTCTGCACTGTGGTGATTGTATGGTTTTTGTGTCGATGAAGATTTACTCTGAAACACTGGGATTGAGGTTAAGGAGTGACTTAATGAAACCCTTCAAAATAATAAGTGAAATGGAGAGGGTTAATAAAGAAGAAAGCTAAAAGCAAAATACTGCAGATGCAGGAATCATGGGTGGCACAGAGGTTAGCACTGCTGCCTCAGAGCGCCAGGGACCCAGGGTCGATTCCAGGCTTGGGTCACTGTCTGTGCGGAGTCTGTACATTCTCCCCGTGTCTGCGTGGGTTTCCTCCGCCTGCTCCACTTTCCCCCCACAGTTCGAAAGACACGATGGTTAGGGTGCATTGGCCATGCTAAATTCTCCCTCAGTGTCGCCGAACAGGCGCTGAAACAAAAACAGAAAATCTCAGCAGTTTTTAATGCAGTGAAACGCATTAAACAGCATCTGTGGAGAGGGAATAGAGCCAATGTTTCGAGTCAGGATGACCCACAGATGCTGATAAAGAGGAACATTTTCTGCTGGTTGGGGAGTCCAGGACTTGGGGACATTTGATTTTAGACAATGTTTGGTATTTTAGACTTTTCGGAGTGAAATGAAGAAACACTTTGCCACGTGGAACTTACAAAGAAACATAGAAAATAGGAACAGGTGGAGGCCATTCAGCCCTTCCATCCTGCTCCGCCATCCATTGTGACCATGGCTGATCATGGTTTCCTCCGGGTGCTCCGGTTTCCTCCCACAGTCAAAAGATGCCCAGGTTGGTTGATTGGCCGTGACAAATTGACCCTAGTTTCGGGGGGGATCAGCAGGGTAAATGTGTGGTGTTACGGGGATAGGGTGGGATTATTGTCGGTGCAGTCTCGATGGGCCGAATGGTCTCCTCCTGTTCCTATTTGCGACGTTTTTTTGTAAGTGTCAGGTACAATCTGCGACTGTACATCTTGTGTGTGTCTCAGTGTCAGCTCTGAAACCTGTACAGCACAATCCCATCCTGTTTCAGTCCCAGCCTGCCTCTGTATCTGTATCTCTCGCTCTGAAATTAGCTTGTCCTTTTCCTGAATAAGACTGACTACATTTCCAAAGGGCTGGATTCATACAATATAAACAGCAAGCTTTCTTCAAACGATGGTTTGCAAATGTTGGTGAGCTCAGTACACGTGGTACATTAATGTTACAATGAGATAGAATCTGTATTCAGACAACTGTCACCCCAGAGGCTCCAAACCTCACCGTGTTAACATTCTGACCAAACACTAAAGCTTTCCATAAAGCAAGGCTGACAAATCCCAATCCTCCTTTTCCGATGCACTCTGACTGATATATTTCTCTCACTCACTATCTCTCGGTCCCCCTCTTGATCTCTGTCACTCCCTTTTTCTCACTCACTCAGTCTGTGTTTTCTCTGAATCTCTCTCTCTCTCCCTCTGTGAATCTGGAATGAAACATCAGTCAGCTTTTTTAGGTTTGTTCACAGTGAGCAATTTTCTTCAATGCTTTCTCAGATAAGGAGAGCAAAACTGTCCACAATACTCCAGGTGTGGTCTCACTGAGGCCCTGTCCAGCTGCAGTAAGACATCCTTGCTCCTGGACTCACATCCTCTTGCAAAGAAGGACAACATCCCATTGGTCTTCCTAACTGCTTGCTTTCCTGCAAGCTCACTTCCAGTGACTGGTGTATAAGGACATCCAGGTCCCTTTGTACACCATCATTCCCAATCTATCACCATTTAACCTATACTCTGCCATTCTGTTTCTCCGTTCAAAGTGGATAACATCACATTTATCCACATGTGTGGTGTGTGAGTTTGTGTCCAAATACAGTCAAACTAAGACACAAACTGGGGCTTTAACCACACACACAGTGTTGTGTACAGTTTTATCCTCTTACCTAAGGAAATACATTCTTGTTGAGAGACTTCAATGACGTTTCACTGCATTAATTCCAGGGGTGGTGTGAGTGTCCCCTGAGGAAAGATTCAATAGACTGGACTTTTATTTTATGCACTTTGGAAGAATGAGAGGTGATCTCATTCAAACTCAGAGAGTTCTTACAGGGCCCAGCGGGGTAGAGACATAAAGATTTACACATTGGAAACAAGCCCTTTGGCCAAACTTGTCCATGCCACCCCGATTTTACCATTAAGCTAGTACCATTTGCCTGTTTGACATATATCCCTCCATACCAATCTTCCCAATATAACTGTCTAAATGCTTTCTAAAATATAAAATTGTACCCGCCGCTACTACGACCTCTGGCAGCTTGTTCCAATTCCTCACCACCCTCTGTGTGAAAAGAATTGCCCTCTGGACCCTCTCCTCTCTCACCTTAAACCTGTGCCCTCTGGTTTTAGACTCCTCTCCCTTTTGGAAAAGATGTTGACGAGCTTCTCAAAGGACAACAAAAATTACAGCACAGGAACAGGCCCTTCGGCCCTCCAAGCCTGCACCGACCATGCTGCCTGACTGAACTAAAACCCCCTACCCTTCCGGGGACCATATCCCTCTATTCCCATCCTATTCTCACCAACTAGAGGTGAGGCTATATTGGATCTGGTGCTGGGAAATGAGCCAGACCAGGTGCTAGACTTGGAAGTTGGTGTGCATTTTGGTGATAGTGACCACAATTCGGTTACGTTCACCTTAGTGATGGAAAGGGATAGGCATGAACCTCGGGCCAGTGGTTTTAGCTGGGGGAAGGGTAATTATGAGGCTATTAGGAGAGAATTAGGAAACATAGGTTGGACTAGGAGATTACAGGGACTGGGAACGTCCGACATGTGGAGTTTTTTCAAGGAGCAGCTACTGCGAGTCTGTGATAGGTATGTCCCTGTCAGGCAAGGAGGAATTGGTAGGGCTAGGGAACCGTGGTGCACCAAAAAAGTTTCTTTGTTGGTTAAAAAGAAAAAGGAGGCTTATGTTCGGATGAGACGTGAGCACTCGGGTAGTGCACTAGAAAGCTTTAGATTGGCTAAGAGGGAGTTGAAGAGCGAGCTTAGAAGGGCTAAAAGGGGACATGAGAAGACTTTGGCGGATAGGGTTAAAGAGAATCCTAAGGCGTTCTATAGGTATGTCAAGAACAGAAGGTTGGTTAGGGCAAGTTTAGGGCCAGTTATAGATGGCAGAGGGAAGTTATGTGTGGAACCGGAGGAGATTGGTGAAGCATTGAACCAATATTTCTCTTCGGTGTTCACGCAAGGGGACATGAATATAGCTGAGGAGGACACTGGGTTGCAAGGGAGTAGAATAGACAGTATTACAGTTGATAAGGAGGATGTGCAGGATATTCTGGAGGGTCTGAAAATAGATAAATCCCCTGGTCCGGATGGGATTTATCCAAGGATTCTCTGGGAGGCAAGAGAAGTGATTGCAGAGCCTCTGGCTCTGATCTTCAGGTCGTCGTTGGCCTCTGGTATAGTACCAGAAGATTGGAGGTTAGCGAATGTTGTCCCATTGTTTAAGAAGGGGAACAGAGACTTCCCCGGGAATTATAGACCGGTGAGTCTCACTTCTGTTGTCGGCAAGATGTTGGAAAAAATTATAAGGGATAGGATTTATAGTTATTTGGAGAGTAATGAATTGATAGGTGATAGTCAGCATGGTTTTGTGGCAGGTAGGTCGTGCCTTACTAACCTTATTGAGTTTTTTGAGAAAGTGACCAAGGAGGTGGATGGGGGCAGGGCAGTGGACGTGGTATATATGGATTTTAGTAAGGCGTTTGATAAGGTTCACCATGGTAGGCTTCTGCAGAAAATGCAGATGTATGGGATTGGGGGTGATCTAGGAAATTGGATCAGGAATTGGCTAGCGGATAGGAAACAGAGGGTGGTGGTTGATAGTAAATATTCATCATGGAGTGCGGTTACAAGTGGTGTACCTCAGGGATCTGTTTTGGGGCCACTGCTGTTTGTAATATTTATTAATGATCTGGATGAGGGTATAGTTGGGTGGATTAGCAAATTTGCTGATGACACCAAAGTCGGTGGTGTGGTAGACAGTGAGGAAGGGTGTCGTAGTTTGCAGGAAGACTTAGACAGGTTGCAAAGTTGGGCCGAGAGGTGGCGGATGGAGTTTAATGCGGAGAAGTGTGAGGTAATTCACTTTGGTAGGAATAACAGATGTGTTGAGTATAGGGCTAACGGGAGGACTTTGAATAGTGTGGAGGAGCAGAGGGATCTAGGTATATGTGTGCATAGATCCCTGAAAGTTGGGAATCAAGTAGATAAGGTTGTTAAGAAGGCATATGGTGTCTTGGCGTTTATTGGTAGGGGGATTGAATTTAGGAGTCGTAGCGTTATGTTGCAACTGTACACAACTCTGGTGCGGCCGCACTTGGAGTACTGTGTGCAGTTCTGGTCCCCACATTACAGGAAGGATGTGGAGGCTTTGGAGAGGGTGCAGAGGAGGTTTACCAGGATGTTGCCTGGTATGGAGGGGAGATCCTATGAGGAGAGGCTGAGGGATTTGGGATTGTTTTCGCTGGAAAGGCGGCGGCTAAGAGGGGATCTTATTGAAACATATAAGATGATTAGAGGTTTAGATAGGGTGGATAGTGATAGCCTTTTTCCTCTGATGGAGAAATCCAGCACGAGGGGGCATGGCTTTAAATTGAGGGGGGGTAGTTATAGAACCGATGTCAGGGGTAGGTTCTTTACCCAGAGGGTGGTGAGGGATTGGAATGCCCTGCCAGCATCAGTAGTAAATGCGCCTAGTTTGGGGGCGTTTAAGAGATCCGTAGATAGGTTCATGGACGAAAAGAAATTGGTTTAGGTTGGAGGGTCACAGTTTTTTTTTTTAACTGGTCGGTGCAACATCGTGGGCCGAAGGGCCTGTTCTGCGCTGTAATGTTCTATGTTCTATGTTCTATTCATGTATTTGTCCAGACGCTCCGTAAAACTCACGATTGTATCTGCTTCCACTACCTCCCCGGCAGTGAGTTCCAGGCACCCACCACCCTCTGTGTAAAAAACATGCCTCGTACATCTCCTTTAAACCTTGCCTCTCGCACCTGAAACTTATGCCCCCGAGTAATTGACTCTTCGACCCAGAGAAAAAGCTTCTGAATATCCACTCTGACCATGCCCCTCATAATGTTGTGGACTTCTACCAGTTCACCCCTCAACCTCTGTCGTTCCAATGAGAACAAATCAAGTTTCTCCAACCTCTCCTCATAGCTAATGCCCTCCATACCAGGCAACATCCTGGTAAATCTTTTCTGAATCCTCTCCAAAGCCTCCACATTTTTCTGGTAGTGTGTCGACCAGAATTGAACACTATATTCCAAGTGCGGATTAACTGAGGTTCTATAAAGCTGCTATATTTATGCCTCATTATTTTATAGACCTCTATAAGACCACGCCTAAGTCAACTCAAGGACAAAAAGTCCCAGACTATCCAGCCTCTCATTATAACTCAAACCATCAAGACCCTGTAGCATCCCAGTAATTCTTTCCTGCGCACTTTCTAGTTTAAAAATATCCTTTCTATAATAGGGTGACCAAAACAATACACAGCATTCCAAGTGTGGTCTTACCAATGCCTTGTATAACTCCAACAAGACGTCCCAACTCCTGTATTCAATGTTCTGACCAATGAAACCAAGCATGTGGAATGCCTTCTTCACCACTCTATCCACCTGTGACTCCACTTTCAAGGAGTTATCAATCTGTACCCCGAGATCTCTTTGTTCTGTGACTCTCACCAACACCCTACCATTAACTGAGTAAGTCCTGCGTTGGTTCAATCCACCAAAATGCATCACCTCACATTTATCTAAATTAAACTCCATCTGCCATTCATCAGCCCACTGGCCCAATTGATCAAGATCCCGTTGCAATCCTAGATAACCTTCTTCACTGTCCACTATGCCATAAATGTTGGTGTCATTTGCAAACGTACGAACCATGCCTCCTAAATTCTCATCCAAATCATTAATATAAATGACAAATAACAGTGGACCCAGCACCGATCCCTGAGGCACCCCGCTGGTCACAGGCCCCCAGTTTGACAAAAAAACAACCCTCTACAACCACCTTCTGTCATCAAGCCTATTTTATATCAATTTGGCTACCTCACCCTGGATCCCGTGAGATTTAACCAAATCCTGTCTGCTTTTGTTTTGAAATGTTTACATTTTTTAACACTGAAACCTCTTGCCCTTGTTGGGAATATCAGTGCGGTTTGAGAAAAGCAAACACTGATCCCACACTCAACAGCCCCCAACACAGGACTGAGCAGAGAGTGTGAAATGTGACTGGTGTGAGTGTGGATTGTCTTTTAAAAGTGGGTAAGAAACACTCCCCCATTTTCAAATCTTTACCTTGCTTATGTAGCGTCTCGGACTCCCCTGTCACTCACTATCCATCTGAATTAATCTCTATTCCTCACTGTCTAACTGTTAATCTCTGCAGTGCTCCCTCTCCCCATCTCTCTGTTACTCTGCATCGCTCCATCTCTCGCTCTCTTCCTCTCTCTCTCTATCCCTCTCATCCACCATGTTGTTTATCGTTAAGGGGTCTAATCACGGAGAATTCAAACACTCTTTCTGTTTCTGTCTTGGCAGAATTAGCAACATGAGTGCAAATTTCAAGATTGGATTCACACAATACAGACAAAACGGTATTTATATAATGGCTTCTGCAAATGCTGGTGAGCTCAGTACATGTGGTACCGAATGTTACAATGAGATGGAATCTGTATTCAGACAACTGTTACTCTCTGCATTGCTCTCTCTCATTCTCCCTACCTCTCTGTTACTCTGTATCTCTTCCTCTCCCTCTCTATCCCTCTCATCCACCATGTTGTTTATCGTTAAGGGGTCTAATCACGGAGAATTCAAACACTCTTTCTGTTTCTGTCTTGGCAGAATTAGCAACATGAGTGGATATTTCAAGACTGGATTCACACAATACAGACAGAACGCTGGTGAGCTCAGTACACGTGGTACCTGAATGTTACAGTTAGATAGAATCTGTATTCAGACAACTGTCACCCCACAGGGTCCAAACTTCACCGTGTTAATTTGATTTGATTTGATTGATTTGTGTTGGGATGCAGTGAAAAGTATTGTTTCCTGTGCGCTATCCAGACAAAACATTCCGTACGTAGAGTACACAGGGGAGAAGGAGAGGAAAGGGTGCAGAATATAGTGTTGCAGTTACTGATAGGGTGTAGATACAGTGTAGAGGGAGCTTTACTCTGTATGAAACCCCGTGCTGTACCGGTCCTGGGAGTGTTTGATGGGGACAGTGTAGAGGGAGCTTTACTCTGTATCTAACCCCATGCACTATCTGTCCTGGGTGTGTTTGATGGGGACAGTGTAGAGGGAGCTTTACTCTGTATCTAACCCCGTGCTGTACCTGTCCTGGGAGTGTTTGATGGGGACAGTGTAGAGGGAGCTTTACTCTGTATCTAAGCCCATGCACTATCTGTCCTGTGTGTGTTTGATGGGGACAGTGTAGAGGGAGCTTTACTCTGTATCTAACCCCTTGTTGTACCTGTCCTGTGTGTGTTTGATGGGGACAGTGTGGAAGCAGCTTTTCCCTTTATCTAACCCCGTGTTGTATCTGTCCTGTGTGTGTTTGATGGGGGACAGTGCAGAGGGAGCTTTACTCTGTATCTAACCCCGTGTTGTATCTGTCCTGTGTGTGTTTGATGGGGACAGTGCAGAGGGAGCTTTACTCTGTATCTAACCCCGTGTTGTATCTGTCCTGTGTGTGTTTGATGGGGACAGTGCAGAGGGAGCTTTACTCTGTATCTAACCCCGTGTTGTATCTGTCCTGTGTGTGTTTGATGGGGACAGTGCAGAGGGAGCTTTACTCTGTATCTAACCCCGTGTTGTATCTGTCCTGTGTGTGTTTGATGGGGACAGTGTGCAGGGAGCTTTAGTCTGTAACCCCATGCTGAACATGTCCTGTGAGTGTTTGATGGGGACAGTGCAGAGGGGGTTTTACTCTCCATCTAACCCCGTGCTGTACCTGTCCTGGGAGTGTTTTTTAGGGACAGTGTGGAGGGAGCTTGACTCTGTATCTAACCCCGTGCTGTACCTGTCCTGGGAGTGTTTGATGGGGGACAGTGTGGAGGGAGCTTTACTCTATGTCTAGCCCCGTGCTGTATCTGTCCATCAGTGTTTGATGGGGACAGTGTGGAGGGAGCTTTACTCTGTATCTAACCCCGTGCTGTACCTGTCCTGTGTGTGTTTGATGGGGACAGTGTAGAGGGAGCTTTACTCTGCATCAAACCCCGTGCTCTATCTGTCCTGGGACTATTTGATGGGGACAGTGTCGAGGGAACTTTACTTTGTATCTAAACCCGTGCTGTGTCTGTCCTGGTTGTGTTTGATGGGGACCGTGTAGAGGGAGTTTTACTCTCTATCTAACCCCGTGCTCCAGCTGTCCTGGGAGTGTTTGATGGGGACAGTGTAGAGGGAGCTTTACTCTGTATCTAACCCCATGCTCGACCTGTCCTGGGAGTGTTGGATGGGGGACAATGCAGAGGAAGCGTTACTCTGTCTCTAACCGCGTGCTGTATCTATCCTGGGTGTGTTTGATGGGGACAGTGTAGAGGGAGCTTTAGTCTATATCTAGCCCCGTGCTGTACCTGTCCTGGCAGTGTTTGATGGGGACCGTGTGGAGGGAGCTTTACTCTGTATGTAACCCCGTGCTGTACCTGTCCTGGGAGTGTTTGATGGGGACAGTGTAGAGGGAGCTTTACTCTGTATCTAACCCCGTGCTGTATCCATCCTGGGTGTGTTTGATGGGGACAGTGCAGAGGAAGCTTTACTCTGTATCTAACCCCGTGCTGTACCTGCCCTGGGAGTGTTTGATGGGGACAGTGTGCAGGGAGCTTTATTCTGTATCTAACCCCATGCTGTATCTGTCCTGTGTGTGTTTGATGAGGACAGTGTGAAGGGAGCTTTATTCTGTAACCCCATGCTGAACATGTCCTGTGAGTGTTTGACGGGGACAGTGTAGAGGGAATTTTACTCTCTATCTAACCCCGTGCTCCACCTCTCCTGGGAGTGTTTGATGGGGACAGTGTAGAGGGAGCTTTACTCTGTATCTAACCCCATGCTGTACCTGTCCTGGGAGTGTTGGATGGGGGGCAATGCAGAGGGAGCTTTATTCTGTATCTAAACGCGTGCTGTACCTGTCCTGGGAGTGTTTGATGGGGACAGTGTAGAGGGAGCTTTACCCTGCATCAAACCGCGTGCTCTATCCGTCCTGGGACTATTTGATGGGGACAGTCTCGAGGGGGCTTTACTGGGTATCTAACCACGTGCTGTTCCTGTCCTGGATGTGTTTGATGGGGACAGTGTAGAGGGAACTTTACCCTGTACCTAGCCCATGCTGTGGTTGTCCTGGGAGTGATTGATGGGGACAGTAGAGAGGGAGCTTTACTTTGTTTCTAACCCCGTGCTCTATCTTTCCTGGCAGTGTTTGATGTGGACAGTGCACAGGGAGCTTCACTCTGTATCTAGCTCCGAGTAGTACCTGTCCAGGGAGTGTTTGATGGGGGACGATGTAGAGGGAGCTTTACTCTCTATCGAGACCCGTCCTGTCCCTGTCCTGGGTGATTTGGTGTGGACAGTGGGGAAGCAGCTTTTCCCTGTATCCATCCCTATGCTGTATCTATCATTGGATCGTTTGATAGTGACAGTGTGGAGGGAGCTTGACTCTGTATCTAACCCCGTGCTGTACCTGTCCTGGGAGTGTTTGATGGGGACAGTGTAGAGGGAGCTTCACTCTGTATCTAACCCCGTGCTGTACCTGTCCTGGGAGTGTTTGATGGGGACAGTGTAGAGGGAGCTTTATTCTGTATCTAACCCCGTGCTGTATCTATCCTGGGTGTGTTTGATGGGGACAGTGTAGAGGGAGCTTTACTCTGTATCTAACCCCGTGCTGTACCTGTCCTGGGAGTGTTTGATGGGGGACAGTATAGAGGGAGCTTTACTCTGTATCTAACTCCGTGCTGTACCTGTCCAGGGAGTGTTTGATGGGGGACAGTATAGAGGGAGCTTTACTCTGTATCGAACCCCATGCTGTCCCTGCCCTGGGAGTGTTTGATGGGGACAGTGTAGAGGAAGCTTTACTCTGTATCTAACCCCTTGTTGTACCTGTCCTGTGTGTGTTTGATGGGGCAGTGTGGAAGCAGCTTTTCCCTTTATCTAACCCCGTGTTGTATCTGTCCTGTGTGTGTTTGATGGGGACAGTGCAGACGGAGCTTTACTCTGTATCTAACCCCGTGTTGTATCTGTCCTGTGTGTGTTTGATGGGGACAGTGCAGAGGGAGCTTTACTCTGTATCTAACCCCGTGTTGTATCTGTCCTGTGTGTGTTTGATGGGGACAGTGTGCAGGGAGCTTTATTCTGTAACCCCATGCTGAACATGTCCTGTGAGTGTTTGATGGGGACAGTGTAGAGGGGGTTTTACTCTCCATCTAACCCCGTGCTGTACCTGTCCTGGGAGTGTTTGATGGGGACAGTGTGGAGGGAGCGTTAATCTATATCTAGCCCCGTGCTGTACCTGTCCTGGCAGTGTTTGATGGGGACAGTGTGGAGGGAGCTTTGCTCTGTATCTCACCCTGTGCTGTACCTGTCCTGAGATTGTTTGATGGGGACAGTGTAGAGGGAACTTTACTCTGTATCTAACCCCGTGCTGTACCTGTCCTGGGAGTGTTTGATGGGGACAGTGTAGAGGGAGCTTTACTCTGTATCTAACCCCGTGCTGTACCTGTCCTGGGAGTGTTTGATGGGGACAGTGTAGAGGGAACTTTACCCTGTACCTCGCCCATGCTGTCCTTGTCCTGGGAGTGATTGATGGGGACAGTGTAGATGGAAATTTACTTTGTATCTAACCCCGTGCTGTACCTGTGGAGGGAGTGTTTGATGGGGACAGTGTAGAGGGAGCTATACTCTGTATCTAACCCCGTGCTGTACCTGTCCTGGGAGTGTTTGATGGGGACAGTGTAGAGGGAACTTTACTTTGCATCTAACCCCGTACTGTACCTGTCCAGGGAGTGTGTGATGCGGACAGTGCAGAGGGAGCTTTAATCTGTATCTCACCCTGTGCTGTACCTGTCCTGGGAGTGTTTGATGGGGGACAGTGTAGAGGGAGCTTTACTCTGTATCTAATCCCGTGATGTACCTGTCCTGTGAGTGTTTGATGGGGGACAGTGTAGAGGGAGCTTTACTCTGTATCTAACCCCGTGCTGTACCTGTCCTGGGAGTGTTTGATGCGGACAGTGTAGAGGGAACTTTACTTTGCATGTAACCCCGTACTGTACCTGTCCTGGGAGTGTTTGATGCGGACAGTGCAGAGGGAGCATTACTCTGTATCTCACCCTGTGCTGTACCTGTCCTGAGAGTGTTTGATGGGGACAGTGTAGAGGGAACTTTACTCAGTATCTAACCCTGTGCTGTACCTGTCCTGGGAGTGTTTGATGGGGACAGTGGAGAGGGAACTTTACTTTGCATCTAAACCCGTGCTGTACCTGTCCTGGGAGTGTGTGATGCGGACAGTGTAGAGGGAACTTTACCCTGTACCTAGCCCATGCTGTCCGTGTCCTGGGAGTGATTGATGGGGACAGTGGAGATGGAACTTTACTTTGTATCTAACCCCGTGCTGTACCTGTGGAGGGAGTGTTTGATGGGGACAGTGGACAGGGAGCTTTACTCTGTATCTAACCCCATGCTCTATCTGTCCTGTGTGTGTTTGTTGGGGACAGTGTCGAGGGAGCTTTACTCTGTATCTAACCCCATGCTGTACCTGTCCTGGGAGTGTTTGATGGGGACAGTGTGGAGGGAGCTTGACTCTGTATCTAACCCCGTGCTGTACCTGTCCTGGGAGTGTTTGATGGGGACTGTGTGGAGGGAGCTTGACTCTGTATCTAACCCCGTACTGTACCTGTCCTGGGAGTGTTTAATGGGGACAGTGTAGAGGGAGCTTTACTCTGTATCTAACCCCGTGCTGTACCTGTCCTGGGAGTGTTTGATGGGGACAGTGTGGAGGGAGCGTTAATCTGTATCTAGCCCCGTGCTGTACCTGTCCTGGCAGTGTTTGATGGGGACAGTGTGGAGGGAGCTTTACTCTGTATCTAACCCCGTGCTGTACCTGTCCTGGGAGTGTTTGATGGGGACAGTGTAGAGGGAGCTTTACTCTGCATCAAACCCTGTGCTCTATCTGTCCTGGGACTATTTGATGGGGACAGTGTAGAGGGAACTTTACTTTGTATCTAAACCCGTGCTGTGTGTGTCCTGGTTGTGTTTTAGGGGGACCGTGTAGAGGGAGTTTTACTCTCCATCTAACCCCGTGCTCCACATGTCCTGGGAGTGTTTGATGGGGACAGTGTAGAGGGAGCTTTACTCTGTATCTAACCCCGTGCTGTATCCATCCTGGGTGTGTTTGATGGGGACAGTGTAGAGGAAGCTTTACTCTGTATCTAACCCCGTGCTGTACCTGCCCTGGGAGTGTTTGATGGGGACAGTGTGCAGGGAGCTTTATTCTGTATCTAACCCCATGTTGTATCTGTCCTGTGTGTGCTTGATGAGGACAGTGTGAAGGGAGCTTTATTCTGTAACCCCATGCTGTACCTGTCCTGGGAGTGTTTGATGTGGACAGTGTAGAGGGAGCTTTACTCTGTATCTAACCCCGTGCTCCACCTGTCCTGGGAGTGTTTGATGGGGACAGTGTAGTGGGAGCTTTACTCTGTATCTAACCCCATGCTGTACCTGTCCTGGGAGTGTTGGATGGGGGGCAATGCAGAGGGAGCTTTATTCTGTCTCTAAACGCGTGCTGTACCTGTCCTGGGAGTGTTTGATGGGGACAGTGTAGGGGGAACTTTACTTTGCATCTAACCCCGGACTGTCCCTGTCCAGGGAGTGTTTGATGGGGACAGTGCAGAGGGAGCTTTACTCTGTATCTCACCCTGTGCTGTACCTGTCCTGGGAGTGTTTGATGGGGGACAGTGTAGAGGGAGCTTTACTCTGTATCTAACCCCGTGATGTACCTGTCCTGGGAGTGTTTGATGGGGGACAGTGTAGAGGGAGCTTTACTCTGTATCTAACCCCGTGCTGTACCTGTCCTGGGAGTGTTTGATGCGGACAGTGTAGAGGGAACTTTACTTTGCATGTAACCCCGTACTGTACCTGTCCTGGGAGTGTTTGATGGGGACAGTGCAGAGGGAGCTTTACTCTGTATCTAACCCCGTGCTGTACCTGTCCTGGGAGTGTTTGATGGGGACAGTGTAGAGGGAGCTTTACTCTGTATCTCACCCTGTGCTGTACTTGTCCTGAGAGTGTTTGATGGGGACAGTGTAGAGGGAACTTTACTCTGTATCTAACCCCGTGCTGTACCTGTCCTGGGAGTGTGTGATGCGGTCAGTGTAGAGGGAACTTTACCCTGTACCTAGCCCATGCTGTCCTTGTCCTGGGAGTGATTGATGGGGATAGTGTAGAAGGAACTTTACTTTGTATCTAACCCCGTGCTGTACCTGTGGAGGGAGTGTTTGATGGGGACAGTGTAGAGGGAGCTGTACTCTCTATCTAACCCCATGCTCTATCTGTCCTGTGTGTGTTTGATGGGGACAGTGTGGAGGGAGCTTTACTCTGTATCTAACACTGTGCTGTACCTGTCCTGGGAGTGTTTGATGGGGACAGTGTAGAAGGAACTTTACTTTGTATCTAACCCCGTGCTGTACCTGTGGAGGGAGTGTTTGATGGGGACAGTGTAGAGGGAGCTGTACTCTCTATCTAACCCCATGCTCTATCTGTCCTGTGTGTGTTTGATGGGGACAGTGTGGAGGGAGCTTTACTCTGTATCTAACACTGTGCTGTACCTGTCCTGGGAGTGTTTGATGGGGACAGTGTAGAGGGAACTTTACTTTGCATCTAAACCCGTGCTGTACCTGTCCTGGGAGTGTGTGATGCGGACAGTGTAGAGGGAACTTTACCCTGTACCTAGCCCATGCTGTCCGTGTCCTGGTAGTGATTGATGGGGACAGTGTAGAGGGAGCTTTACTCTGTATCTAACCCCGTGCTGTACCTGTCCTGGGAGTGTTTGATGGGGACAGTGCAGAGGGAGCTTTACTCTGTATCTAACCCCGTGCTGTACCTGTCCTGGGAGTGTTTGATGGGGACAGTGTAGAGGGAGCTTTACTCTGTATCTAACCCCGTGCTGTACCTGTCTTGGGAGTGTTTGATGGAGACAGTGCAGCGGGAGCTTTACTCTGTATCTAACCCCGTGCTGTACCTGTCCTGGGAGTGTGTGATGCGGACAGTGCAGAGGGAGCATTACTCTGTATCTCACCCTGTGCTGTACCTGTCCTGAGAGTGTTTGATGGGGACAGTGTCGAGGGAACTTTACTCTGTATCTAACCCTGTGCTTTACCTGTCCTGGGAGTGTTTGATGGGGACAGTGTAGAGGGAACTTTATTTTGCATCTAACCCCGTGCTGTACCTGTCCTGGGAGTGTTTGATGGGGACAGTGTCGAGGGAGCTTTACTCTGTATCTAACCCCGTGCTGTACCTTTGGAGGGAGTCTTTGATGGGGACAGTGTAGAGGGAGCTTTACTCTGTATCTAACCCCATGCTCTATCTGTCCTGTGTGTGTTTGATGGGGACTGTGTCGAGGGAGCTTTACTCTGTATCTCACCCCGTGCTGTACCTGTCCTGGGAGTGTTTGATGGGGACAGTGTAGAGGGAGCTTTACTCTGTCTCTAACCCCGTGCTGCACCTGTGGAGGGAGTGTTTGATGGGGACAGTGTCGAGGGAGCTTTACTCTGTATCTAACCCCATGCTCTATCTGTCCTGTGTGTGTTTGATGGGGACAGTGTCGAGGGAGCTTTACTCTGTATCTAACCCCGTGCTGTATCTGTCCTGAGTGTGTTTGATGGGGGACTTTGTAGAGGGAGCTTTGCTCTGTATCTAACCCCGTGCTGTACCTGTCCTGGGAGTGTTTGATGGGGACAGTGCAGAGGGAGCTTTACTCTGTATCTAACCCCGTGCTGTACCTGTCCTGGGAGTGTTTGATGGGGACAGTGTAGAGGGAGCTTTACTCTGTATCTAACCCCATGCTCTATCTGTCCTGTGTGTGTTTGATGGGGACAGTGTCGAGGGAGCTTTACTCTGTATCTAACCCCGTGCTGTACCTGTCCTGGGAGTGTTTGATGGGGGACTTTGTAGAGGGAGCTTTGCTCTGTATCTAACCCCGTGCTGTACCTGTCCTGGGAGTGTTTGATGGGGACAGTGCCGAGGGAGCTTTACTCTGTATCTAACCCCGTGCTGTACCTGTCCTGGGAGTGTTTGATGGGGACAGTGTCGAGGGAGCTTTACTCTGTATCTAACCCCGTGCTGTACCTGTCCTGGGAGTGTTTGATGGGGGACTTTGTAGAGGGAGCTTTGCTCTGTATCTAACCCCGTGCTGTACCTGTACTGGGAGTGTTTGATGGGGACAGTGCAGAGGGAGGTTTACTCTGTATCTAACCCTGTGCTGTATCAGTCGAGGGAGTGTGTGATGCGGACAGTGTAGAGGGAACTTTACCCTGTACCTCGCCCATGCTGTCCTTGTCCTGGGAGTGATTGATGGGGACAATGTAGATGGAACTTTACTTTGTATCTAACCCCGTGCTGTACCTGTGGAGGGAGTGTTTGATGGGGACAGTGTAGAGGGAGCTTTACTCTGTATCTAACCCCATGCTCCACTCGTCCTGGGAGTGTTTGATGGGGACAGTGTCGAGGGAGCTTTATTCTGTATCTAACCCCGTGCTGTACCTGTCCTGTGAGTGTTTGATGGGGACAGTGTAGAGGGAGTTTTACTCTGTATCTCACCGTGTGCTGTACCTGTCCTGGGAGTGTTTGATGGGGACAGTGTAGAGGGAGCTTTACTCTGTATCTCACCCTGTGCTGTACCTGTCCTGGGAGTGTTTGATGGGGGACAGTGTAGAGGGAGCTTTACTCTGTATCTAACCCCGTGATTTACCTGTCCTGGGAGTGTTTGATGGGGGAGAGGGTAGAGGGAGCTTTACTCTGTATCTAACCCCGTGCTGTACCTGTCCTGGGAGTGTTTGATGCGGACAGTGTAGTGGGAACTTTACTTTGCATCTAACCCCGTGCTGTACCTGTCCTGGGAGTGTGTGATGCGGACAGTGTAGAGGGAACTTTACCCTGTACCTCGCCCATGCTGTCCGTGTCCTGGGAGTGTTTGATGGGGACAGTGTAGATGGAACTTTACTTTGTATCTAACCCCGTGCTGTACCTGTGGAGGGAGTGTTTGATGGGGACAGTGTAGAGGGAGCTTTACTCTGTATCTAACCCCATGCTCTATCTGTCCTGTGTGTGTTTGATGGGGACAGTGTAGAGGGAGCTTTACTCTGTATCTAACCCCGTGCTGTACCTTTCCTGGGAGTGTTTGATGGGGACAGTGCAGAGGGAGCTTTACTCTGTATCTAACCCCGTGCTGTACGTGTCCTGGGAGTGTTTGATGGGGACAGTGCAGAGGGAGCTTTACTCTGTATCTAACCCCGTGCTGTACCTGTCCTGGGAGTGTTTGATGGGGACAGTGTAGAGGGAGCTTTACTCTGTATCTAACCCCGTGCTGTACCTGTCTTGGGAGTGTTTGATGGGGACAGTGTAGAGGGAGCTTTACTCTGTATCTAACCCTGTGCTGTACCTGTCCTGGGAGTGTTTGATGGGGACAGTGTAGAGGGAGCTTTACTCTGTATCTCACCCTGTGCTGTACCTGTCCTGAGAGTGTTTGATGGGGACAGTGTAGAGGGAAATTTACTCTGTATCTAACCCCGTACTGTACCTGTCCTGGGAGTGTTTGATGGGGACAGTGTAGAGGGAGCATTACTCTGTATCTAACCCCGTACTGTACCTGTCCTGGGAGTGTGTGATGCGGACAGTGTCGAGGGAGCTTTACTCTGTCTCTAACCCCGTGCTGTACCTGTCTTGGGAGTGTTTGATGGGGACAGTGTAGAGGGAGCTTTACTCTGTATCTAACCCTGTGCTGTACCTGTCCTGGGAGTGTTTGATGGGGACAGTGCAGAGGGAGCATTACTCTGTATCTAACCCCGTGCTGTACCTGTCCTGAGAGTGTTTGATGGGGACAGCGTAGAGGGAGCTTTACTCTGTATCTAACCCCATGCTCTATCTGTCCTGTGTGTGTTTGATGGGGACTGTGTCGAGGGAGCTTTACTCTGTATCTAACCCCGTGCTGTACCTGTCCTGGGAGTGTTTGATGGGGACAGTGTAGAGGGAGCTTTACTCTGTCTCTAACCCCGTGCTGTACCTGTGGAGGGAGCGTTTGATGGGGACAGTGTAGAGGGAGCTTTACTCTGTATCTAACCCCATGCTCTATCTGTCCTGTGTGTGTTTGATGGGGACAGTGTCGAGGGAGCTTTACTCTGTATCTAACCCCGTGCTGTACCTGTCCTGGGAGTGTTTGATGGGGACAGTGTAGAGGGAGCTTTACTCTGTATCTAACCCCGTGCTGTACCTGTCCTGGGAGTGTTTGATGGGGGACTTTGTAGAGGGAGCTTTGCTCTGTATCTAACCCCGTGCTGTACCTGTCCTGGGAGTGTTTGATGGGGACAGTGCAGAGGGAGCTTTACTCCGTATCTAACCCCGTGCTGTACCTGTCCTGGGAGTGTTTGATGGGGACAGTGTAGGGGGAGCTTTACTCTGTATCGAACCCCGTGCTGTACCTGTACTGGGAGTGTTTGATGGGGACAGTGCAGAGGGAGGTTTACTCTGTATCTAACCCTGTGCTGTACCAGTCGAGGGAGTGTGTGATGCGGACAGTGTAGAGGGAACTTTACCCTGTACCTCGCCCATGCTATCCTTATCCTGGGAGTGATTGATGGGGACAATGTAGATGGAACTTTACTTTGTATCTAACCCCGTGCTGTACCTGTGGAGGGAGTGTTTGATGGGGACAGTGTAGAGGGAGCTTTACTCTGTATCTAACCCCATGCTCCACCTGTCCTGGGAGTGTTTGATGGGGACAGTGTCGAGGGAGCTTTGTTCTGTATCTAACCCCGTGCTGTACCTGTCCTGGGAGTGTTTGATGGGGACAGTGTAGAGGGAACTTTACTTTGCATCTAACCCCGTACTGTACCTGTCCTGGGAGTGTTTGATGGGGGACAGTGTAGAGGGAGCTTTACTCTGTACCTAACCCCGTGATGTACCTGTCCTGGGACTGTTTGATTCGGGACCGGATAGAGAGAGCTGTATCTGTATCTAACCCCGTGCTGTACCTATCTCTTACGCACTCTCTCACACACATACACTGTACACAAGACTCCAGGTGTGGTCTCACCGAGGCTCTGTCCAGCTGCAGTACGACATCCTTGCTCTTCTACTCCAATCCTCTTGCAATGAAGGACAACATGGGTGGCACAGTGGTTAGCTCTGCTGCCTCACAGTGCCACGGACCCGGGTTCAATTCTGGTCTCAGGTCACTGTCTGTGTGGAGTTTGCACGTTCTCCCCGTGTCTGCGTGGGTTTCCTCCGGGTGCTCCGGTTTCCTCCCACACTCCAAAGATGCGCGCGTTAGGTTGATTGGCCGTTACAAATTGCCCCTTAATGCCAGGGAGATTCGGATATTGTGAGTGAGACTGTGGGACTGTTCTCTATCTGTGTGTGTGTGTGAGGCTGTGCGTGTATCTATGTGTGTGCATCAGTGCGTTTGTGTGTGTTTCACTATCTTCCTGTCTCTCAGTCCCCCAGTCCCAGAATCTGCTTCTCTTTACACAGATGCTGCCTGTCCTGCTCAGTATTCCGGCATTGACTATTTCACAATCTGAGGAGTTGTGAATGCTGCGATCATCAGCGAACATCTCACCTATGGAGGGAAGGTCAGTGATGGAGCAGCTGAAGATGGTTGGGGCCTCGGACACTCACCCTGAGGAACTCCTGCAGTGATGTCCCGGGACTGAGAGGATCAGCTTTGAGATAATCGGCACATTGGGGGAAAGCTTGGAAAGCAGAGGATGCTGATTTAAGGTCAATGGCGACCGCGGCAACATGAGGCAATATCTGTGGCTTTGGATGATCCTTGTTGTACCCCACTATTAGCTGCTTGCCCTCCTGAATATCTCACTGTTACTCTCTGCATTACTATCTCATCCCTATCTCTCAGTGACTCTGCCTCTCTCCATCTCTCCGGGGAAATTATAATGGGGAGCAAAGAAATGGCAGAAGAATTGAACATATACTTTGATTCTGTCTTCACAAAAGAGGCACAGATAACCTGGCAGAAATGTTAGGGAACCAATGGTTTAGTGAGAGTGTGGAATTGAATTGAAGGAAATCAGTATGAGTAAGAAAATGGTGCTGGGGGAATGAATGGGGTTAAAGGCTGACAAATCCCCAGGGCCTGATAATCTACATCCCAGAGTATTAAAGGAAGCGGCGCTGGAAATATTGGATGCATTGCTGGTCATCTTCCAAAATTCTATAGACTCTGGAGCAGTTCCTACAGATTGGGGGGTGGCAAATGTAACCCCACGAAAATTACAGCACGGGAACAGGTCTTTCGGCTCTCCAAGCCTGCACCGACCATGCTGCCTGACTGAACTAAAACCCCCTACCCTTCCGGGGACCATATCCCTCCATTCCCATCTTATTCATGTCTTTGTCAAGACGCCCTTGAAAAGTCACTATCGTATCCGTTTCCACTCCCTCCCCCGGCAACGAGTTCCAGGCACCCACCACCCTCTGTGTAAAAAAACTTTCCTCCCACATCTCCTTTAAACCTTGCCCCTCGCACCTTAAACCTATGCCCCCGAGTAATAACTCTACCACCCTGGGAAAAAGCTTCTGACTATCCACTCTGTCCATGCCCCTCATAATCTGGCAGACTTCTATCAGGTGTACAGGTTAGGTGGATTGGCCAAGCTAAATTGTCCCTTAGTGTCAGGAGGATTAGCTGAGGTAAATGTATGGGATTGTAGGGATGGGGCCTGCGTGGGATTGTGGTCAATGCAGACTCGATGGGCCGAATGGCCTCCTGCACTACAGGATTCTATGAACCCTGTTCTGTATTTGGTTTGGGATTGTTTGTTGAAAAGTGTAGTTGAAGTGTTACTCTGTAATGCTGGAATTTAGGCTACGGGATGATTGGATCAAACACTTCAAGATAATAAGGGGAATGGAGAGGACTGATAAAGAACAACTTTTCCTGCTGTTTGGGGAGTCCAGGACTTGGGGACATTGGATTTCAAACAATGTTGAGGATTTTAGACTTGAAGGAGTGGAATTCAGAAACACTTTGCCACACCAGCTGTGATATTAGTTTGGAACTACCTTCTATAATTCGCAGTTGATGCTCAGTCGCTTATTAATGTTTCAATCTGAGTTTGTAAGATGATATTTTTATACAGGAGAAGCAATTTAAAATCAATAGGTCAATGTTAAAATGGATGCAGGAACAGAGAGACCTGGGCTTTCAGTTCATTTTTACATCTTAAAGATTCAACCTGGTGCTCAGAATCTGTCAGTTGAATCTACTTTTCCCGCCTGATAAAGTGTCAACAATTGTGTTGGGGAATGTGACAAAAGGTGACATTCCTGCACAGTGGGGTTGGGAGGTTGTTTGAAAGGAGATGCAGATTGTATCAGAAAGCGTCAATTAGATTGTGTCTCGTTGCAGAAGGTGCATATTTCACAGGAAATGCCCCGAGATAAAGACTAGTTTCACCGGTGTCTGAGTAACTTTCAAAGTCTGCAGACGCATGAAGGGGGCAGAGATATTGTAATATTCAGAGCAGGAGATGGGGGACAATCACAGAATTGAAGATGTGAGGCCATCTCCTGTTACCGAATGTCAGTGTTTAGCTTTTAAACTTTAGTCCTGGGCTAATAATTCCAAGTTTGCAATCCCACACTTTGCTGTTGTGAATTAGAGTTGTGAATTTTCTGAAATTGGTTGTGTAATAAAACTTGGTGCAGGATGCAATGATTCCCATTCTGCCTGCTGCTGCAAAGTCCCCGTGTCTGTCTCAGTTTCATCGTATTTATCAATGATTTGAGATCCTAGAATCATAGAATCCCTAAAGGGCAGACCATTCGGCCCATCGAGTCTGCATCGACCACAATCCCACCCATGCCCGATTCCCGTAACCCCATATATTTACCCTGTTACTCCCCTGACACTAAGGTCAATTTATCATGGCCAATCCACCTAACCCGCACATGTTTGGACTGTGGGAGGAAACTGGAGCACCCGGAGGAAACCCACGCAGACACTGGGAGAACTCTACACTGACAGCGAGCTGAGGCTGGAATTGAACCTGGGTTCTTGGCGCTGTGCTAACCACTGTGCCACCATGCCGTTCATCATAGAATCCCTAAAGTGCAGAAGGAGGTCCTTTGGTCCATCAAGCCTGCCCCCGACAACAATACCACCCGGGCCTGAATCCCCCTAACACTACGGGGCAATTGAGCACGGCCAATTAACCTAACCCGCACATCTTTGGAGTGTGGGAGGAAACCAGAGCACCCGGAGGAAACCCACGCAGACACTGGGAGAACGTACAAACTCCACACAGACAGTCACCCGAGGCTGGAATTGAACGTGGGTCCTTGGTGCTGTGGGGGAGCAGTGCTAACCGCTGTGCCATCACGTCGCCCGGTGATGAGACTGAAAGTTTGCTACATTTCACAGAAATAGGCAGCATTTTAAGTCTTACAGCCAGAAGCTTCAAATGGCAAAGAGGTATTCCACTGCATAAGAGGCCATTCAGCTCATTGAGTCTGCACAGACTTGATGACAGAGTATCTTACCCAGGCCCTCACCCCAGCCCTATCCCCATAACCCCATTGCTAATCCATCTAATCTATATATCTTGCGAGTGTGGAAGGTAACCAGAGCACCCGGAGGAAACCCACGCAGACACGGGGAGAATGTGCAAACTCCACGCAGTCACCCGAGGCTGGCATTGAACCCGGGTCCCTGGCGCTGTGAGGCAGCAGTACGAACCACTGTGCCACCATGCTGCCCTAAAGTAAAATGTCTTAACTGAATGGTTCAAAGAGTGAAAGATGGATTTCATTGGAGACAATTGTGTGGTCACCCACTTTAAAAAGGATAGAACAGATTGCTTTATGAATGGGGAAAGGCTGGAAAGAGTGGAGGCCCAAAGAGACTTGGGGCGGTCACATCAACATAGAAAATAGGAGGAGGAGGAGGCCCATTCAGCCCTTCGAGCCTGACCCACCATTCAACGCTATCATGGCCGAACCTCTGTCTCAATACCACACACCAGCACTCTCCCCATACACCTCGACACCTTTAGAGTCTAGAAATCTATCTCTTTCCTTCTTAAATATATTCAGTGACTTGGTCTCCACAGCTTTCTGTGGGAGAGAATTCCACAGGTTCACCACCCTCTGAGTGAAGAGGTTTCCCCTCATCTCAGTCCCAAATGGCCTCCCCCGTATCCTGAGACTGTGACCCCTTGTTCCAGACACCCCCAGCCGGAGGAAACAATATCCCTGTATCCAGCCTGTCCAGCACTGTCAGAATTTTATACCTTTCAATTAGATCCCCGCTCACTCTTCTACATTCCAGTGAATACAGGCCCAGCCGACCCAATCTCCCCTCAGACATCAATGCTGCCATCCCAGAAATCAGTCTGGTGAACATTCACTGCTCTCCCTCTGTGGCAAGTACATCCTTCCTCAGATAAGGAGAGGAACACTGCACACAAGACTCCAGGTGTGGTCTCACCGAGGCTCTGTCCAGCTGCAGTAAGACATCCTTGCTCTTCTACTCCAATCCTCTTGCAATGAAGGCCAACATGGGTGTCACAGTGGTTAGCTCTGCTGCCTCACAGCGCAACGGACCCGGGTTCAATTCTGGTCTCAGGTCACTGTCTGTGTGGAGTTTGCACGTTCTAACCGTGTCTGCATGGGTTTCCTCCTGGTGCTCCGGTTTCCTCCCACACTCCAAAGATGCGCGCGTTAGGTTGATTGGCCGTGATAAATTGCCCCTTAATGCCAGGGAGATTAGGATATTGTGAGTGAGACTGTGGGACTGTTCTCTATCTGTGTGTGTGTGTGAGACTGTGCGTGTATCTGTGCGTGTGTGTGTCTGTGCATCACTGCGTTTGTTGTCAGTGAGTTTGTGTGTGTTTCACTATCTTCCTGTCTCTCAGTCCCCCAGTCCCAGAATCTGCTTCTCTTTACACAGATGCTGCCTGTCCTGCTCAGTATTCCGGCATTGACGATTTCACAATCTGAGGAGTTGTGAATGCTGCGATCATCAGCGAACATCTCACCTATGGAGGGAAGGTCAGTGATGGAGCAGCTGAAGATGGTTGGGGCCTCGGACACTCACCCTGAGGAACTCCTGCAGTGCTGTCCCGGGACTGAGAGGATCAGCTTTGAGATAATCGGCACATTGGGGGAACGCTTGGAAAGCAGAGGATGCTGATTTAAGGTAAATGGCGACAGCGGCAACATGAGGCAATATCTGTGGCTTTGGAGTGATCCTTGTTGTACCCCACTATTAGCTGCTTGCCCTCCTGAATATCTCACTGTTACTCTCTGCATTACTATCTCATCCCTATCTCTCAGTGACTCTGCCTCTCTCCATCTCTCCGGGGAAATTATAATGGGGAGCAAAGAAATGGCAGAAGAATTGAACATATACTTTGGTTCTGTCTTCACAAAAGAGGCACAGATAACCTGGCAGAAATGTTAGGGAACCAATGGTTTAGTGAGAGTGTGGAATTGAATTGAAGGAAATCATTATTAGTAAGAAAATGGTGCTGGGGGAATGAATGGGGTTAAAGGCTGACAAATCCCCAGGGCCTGATAATCTACATCCCAGAGTATTAAAGGAAGCGGCGCTGGAAATATTGGATGCTTTGCTGGTCATCATCTAAAATTCTATAGACTCTGGAGCAGTTCCTACAGATTGGGGGGTGGCAAATGTAACCCCACTGTTTAAAATAATCTTTTCACTTGCGTGTAATTTATCACAGAACACGGGCAGCATGGGCTTATCGAGAATGATGGGAGAGTGTTGGGGTGGAGAAGTTATTCCTTCAAGTGGAAATCAGTGTAGTTTTGAAATGTGTTGAGGGTTTCTGCCTTTCTCCATTCAATCCTTCCCAACCTCTCTGTCGAGGCTCCTTCTCACTTTCTACCAGACAATTATTTGTGTTCGGGAGCGGGTGCAGAGGAGATGGAAATGAAACAGACAGACAGTTAACTTCAACACTGTATCTGTCCTGGGGGTGGATGAAGGGGAGTGTCGAGGCAGCTTTACTCTGCATCTAAAGCCTTGCTGTATCTGTCCTGGGAGTATTTAATGGCGACAGTGTAGAGGGAGCTTTACTCTGTGTCTAACTCCATGCTGTATCAATCCTGGGAGTGTTTTGATGTGGGAAAGTGCAGAGGGAGCTTTACTCTCTATCTAACCCCGTGCTGTACCTGTCCTGGGAGTGTTTGAAGGGGACAGTGTAGAGGGAGCTTTACTCTGTATCTAACCCCGTGCTGTAACTGTCCTGGGTGTGTTTGATGGGAACACTGTGGAGGGAGCTTTCCTCTGTATCTAACCCCGTGCTGCACCTGTCCTGGGTGTGTTTGATGGGGACAGTGTAGAGAGAGCTTTACTCTGTATCTAACCCCGTGCTGTCCCTGTCCTGGGAGTGTTTGATGGGGACAGAGTAGAGGGAGCTTTACTCTGTATCTAACCCCGTGCTGTAACTGTCCTGGGTGTGTTTGATGGGAACACTGTGGAGGGAGCTTTACTCTGTATCTAACCCCGTGGTGTACCTGTCCTGGGTGTGTTTGATGGGGACAGTGTAGAGGGAGCTTTACTCTGTATCTAACCCCGTGCTGCACCTGTCCTGGGTGTGTTTGATGGGGACAGTGTAGAGAGAGCTTTACTCTGTATCTAACCCCGTGCTGTACCTGTCCTGGGAGTGTTTGATGGGGACATTGGAGAGGGAGCTTTACTCTGTATCTAACCCCGTGCTGTACCTGTCCTGGGAGTGTTTGATGGGGACATTGGAGAGGGAGCTTTACTCTGTATCTCGCCCCGTGCTGCACCTGTCCTGGGAGTGTTTGAAGGGGACCCGTGTTGAGGGAGCTTTACTCTGTACCTAACCCTGTGCTGTATCTGTCCTTGGAGTGTTTCATGGCGACAGTGTAGAGGGAGCTTTACTCTGTACTAACCTCGTGCTGTACCTGTCATGGGAGTGTCTGAAGGGGACAGTGTAGAGGGAGCTTTATTCTGTATCTAACTCCGTGCTGTACCTGTCCTGGGAGTGTTTTCTGGGGACAGTGTACAGCGAGCTTTACTCTGTATCTAATCCCGTGCTGCACCTGTCCTGAGTGTGTTTCATGGGGACAGTGTACAGGGAGCTTTACTCTGTATCGAACCCCGTGCTGTACCTGTCCTGAGTGTGTTTGATGGGGACAGTGTACAGCGAGCTTTACTCTGTATCGAACCCCGTGCTGTACCTGTCCTGGGAGTGTTTGATGGGGGCGGTGTAGAGGGAGCTTTACTCTGTATCTAACCCCGTGCTGTACCTGAACTGAGTGTGTTTGGTGAGGACAGTTTAGAGGGAGCTGTACTCTGTATCTAACCCCGTGCTGTACCTGTCCTGAGTGTGTTTGATGGGGACAGTGTACAGCGAGCTTCACTCTGTATCTAACCCCGTGCTGTACCTGTCCTGAGTGTGTTTGATGGGGACAGTGTACAGCGAGCTTTACTCTGTATCTAATCCCGTGCAGCACCTGTCCTGGGAGTGTTTCCTGGGGACAGTGTCGAGGGAGCTTTTCTCTGTATCGAACCCAGTGCTGTATCTGTCCTGGGTGTGTTTGATGGGGACAGTGCAGAGGGAGCTTTACTCTGTATCTAACCCCGTGCTGTACCTGTCCTGGGAGTGTTTGATGGGGGACAGTATAGAGGGAGCTTTCCTCTGTGTCTAACCCCGTGCTGCACCTGTCCTGGGTGTGTTTGATGGGAACAGTGTGGAGGGAGCTTTACTCTGTATCTAATCCCGTGCAGCACCTGTCCTGGGAGTGTTTCATAGGGACAGTGTCGAGGGAGCTTTTCTCTGTATCTAACCCCGTGCTGCACCTGTCCTGAGTGTGTTTGATGGGGACAGTGTACAGCGAGCTTTACTCTGTATCTCACCCCGTGCTGTACCTGTCCTGGGATTGTTTGATGGCGACGGTGTAGAGGGAGTTTATTCTGTGTCTAATCCTGTGCTGTACCTGTCCTGAGTGTGTTTGCTGGGAACAGTTTAGAGGGAGCTTTACTCTGTATCTCACCCCGTGCTGTACCTGTCCTCGGAGCGTTTGATGGGGATAGTGTAGAGGGATCTTTATTCTGTATCTAATCCCGGGCTGTAACTGTCCTGGGTGTCTTTGATGGGGACAGTGTCGAGGGAGCTTTACTCTGTATCTAACCCCGTGCTGTATCTGACCTGGGAGTGTTTCATGGGGACAGTGTAGAGGGAGCTTTACTCTGTATCTAACCCCTTGTTGTACCTGTCCTGGGATTGTTTGATGGGGACAGTGTCGAGGGAGCTTTACTCTGTATCTAACCCCGTGCTGTATCTGTCCTGGGAGTGTTTGATGGGGACAGTGTCGAGGGAGCTTTACTCTGTATCTAACCCCGTGCTGTATCTGTCCTGGGAGTGTTTGATGGGGACGGTGTACAGCAAGCTTTACTCTGTATCTAATCCCGTGCTGTATCTGTCCTGGGAGTGTTTGATGGGGACAGTGTGGAGGGAGCATTACTCTGTATCTAATCCCGTGCTGCACCTGTCCTGGGAGTGTTTGATGGGGACAGTGTAGAGGGAGCTTTACTCTGTATCTAATCCCGTGCTGTATCTGTCCTGGGAGTGTTTGATGGTGACAGTGCAGAGGGAGCTTTACTCTGTATCTAATCCCGTGCTGCACCTGTCCTGGGAGTGTTTGATGGGGGACAGTGTAGAGGGAGCTTTACTCTGTATCTAACCCCGTGTTGTACCTGTCCTGGGAGTGTTTGATGGGGGACAGTGTAGAGGGAGCTTTACTCTGTATCTCACCCCGTGCTGTATCTGTCCTGGGTGTGTCTGATTGGGACAGTGTGGAGGGAGCTTTACTCTGTCTCTAACCCCGTGCTGTACCTGCCCTGGGAGTGTTTGATGTGGGACAGTGTAGAGGGAGCTTTTCTCTGTATCTAACCCCGTGCTGTACCTGTCCTGGTAGTGTTTGATGGGGACAGTGTAGAGGGAGCTTTACACTGTATCTAACCCCGTGCTGCACCTGTCCTGGGTGTGTTTGATGGGAACAGTATAGAGGGAGCTTTCCTCTGTATCTAACCCCGTGCTGCACCTGTCCTGAGTGTGTTTGATGGGGACAGTGTAGAGGGAGCTTCACTCTGTATCTGACCCTGTGCTGCACCTGTCCTGAGTGTGTTTGATGGGGACAGTGTACAGCGAGCTTTATTCTGTATCTAACCCCGTGCTGTACCTGTCCTGAGTGTGTTTGGTGGGGACAGTGTAGAGGGAGGTTTTCTCTGCATGAAAACACTTGATGAATCCACTCTTCGATCGCTTCAATGTGGGAACAAAGGGGGATCTAATTTTATCCAGTAATTGGATAGAGCTCTTGGGGCTAAAGTGGGATCAGGATGTTGAATTTGATGATCAGCCATGATCATAATGAATGTTGGAGCAGGCTGGAAGGGCCGAATGGCCTCCTCCTGCTTCTAGTTTGTGTGTTTATAAATGATGAAAAGGCAGCAGCAGTGGGAGTTCAATATGTGTGGATATTTCACAGCTGTATTCACACAATACACACAGCAATGTCGCTGATATCTTGGAAATGCTGCAAATGTTGTCAAACACAATACGCAGGGCACCTTAATGTTGCAATGTTACTCCCAAACTGTCATCCCACAGGGTCAACATTTCTGTACAATGTGAGTGAACCGTAAGTTAATATAGTTCAGTTTCAATGTTTAAAATAACCAGTCACTTTTCTGTGGCTGCTTTGGGAATGTCAGTGGAATGTAGTTCACAGTAAAGTCTGAACAATTGTATTGGGGAATAATTGGAAGCAGTTTCCATTGAGAGCTTCCTGCATTCTGGAAATGTGTGTGATCTATTCAGAGATTGGAAATGATGGATGAATAAAGATACAGTTCTTTGTTACTGACATTAGATTGTGACCCTTGAAGTTTCACCAGTTCCATGTGCTGAGAGAAAGGAATGATTAAGCAACATCCAGCATTCAAATTCTTCAGATAAGTTTAAAAGGCAGTGAAAGACTGAATACACAAACTCTGAGACAGACAGACACAACTGTATCCACAGCTTAAACTTCATGTTTGAATCTGCGGGGATGAGATCATGGTTGGAATAAACAAGAGTCCACACTGGGATGCTGAGCAATTTGAGTTCTGTTTTTCCTAAAAGTCAACCTAAAAATCTGCAATTAAAAATTCCTTGGACAGAGCAGAGGGGATTTTACTCTGTGTGTTGTGTTTGGGTTGGAAGTGTTTTCTGAGCAGGGTGGTACAATGGCACAGTGGTTGGCACTGCTGCCTCACAGCGTCAGGAACACGGGTTCAATTCCAGCCTCGGGTGACTGTCTGTGTGGGGTTTACACATTCTCCCCATGTCTGCGTTGGTTTCCTCCGGGTGCCCCGGTTTCCTCCCACACTCCAAAGATATGCGGGCTATTTTGATTGGCTATGCTAAATTGCCCCTTAATGTCCTGGGATGTGTAGGTTCGGGGAATTAGCTCTGGTAAATGCATGGCATTATGCGGATAGATGCTCTTTCGGAGAGTCAGTACAGACCCGATAGGCTGAATGGCCTCCTTCTGCACTGTGGTGATTGTATGGTTTTTGTGTCGATGAAGATTTACTCTGAAACACTGGGATTGAGGTTAAGGAGTGATTTAATGAAACCCTTCAAAATAATAAGTGAAATGGAGAGGGTTAATAAAGAAGAAAGCTAAAAGCAAAATACTGCAGATACAGGAATCATGGGTGGCACAGAGGTTAGCACTGCTGCCTCAGAGCGCCAGGGACCCGGGGTCGAATCCAGGCTTGGGTCACTGTCTGTGCAGAGTCTGTACATTCTCCCCGTGTCTGCGTGGGTTTCCTCCGCCTGCTCCACTTTCCACCCACAGTCTGAAAGACACGATGGTTAGGTGCGTTGGCCATGCTAAATTCTCCCTCAGTGTCGCCGAACAGGTGGCGGAGTGTGTCGACTTGTGAATTTTCACAGTAACTTCATTGCAGTGTTAAAGTAAGCCTATTTGTGACACGAATAAATAAACTTAAACTCAAAACTGATACAAAAACAAAATGCTGTAAAATCTCAGCAGGTCTGACAGCATCTGTGGAGAGGGAATAGAGCCAATGTTTCGAGTCAGGATGACCCAGTGATGCTGATAAAGAGGAACATTTTCTGCTGGTTGGGGAGTCCAGGACTTGGGGGACATTGGATTTTAGACAATGTTTAGTATTTCAGACTTTTAGGAGTGAAATGAAGAAACACTTTGCCACGTGGAACTTACAAAGAAACATAGAAAATAGGAACAGGTGGAGGCCATTCAGCCCTTCCATCCTGCTCCGCCATCCATTGTGACCATGGCTGATCATGGTTTCCTCCGGGTGCTCCGGTTTCCTCCCACAGTCAAAAGATGCCCAGGTTGGTTGATTGGCCGTGACAAATTGACCCTAGTTTCGGGGGGGATCAGCAGGGTAAATGTGTGGTGTTACGGGGATAGGGTGGGATTGTTGTCGGTGCAGGCTCGATGGGCCGAATGGTCTCCTCCTGTTCCTATTTGCGACGTTTTTTTGTAAGTGTCAGGTACAATCTGCGATTGTACATCTTGTGTGTGTCTCAGTGTCAGCTCTGAAACCTGTACAGCACAATCCCATCCTGTTTCAGTCCCAGTCTGCCTGTGTATCTGTATCTCTCCCTCTGAAATTAGCTTGCCCTTTTCCTGAATAAGACTGACTACATTTCCAAAGGGCTGGATTCAAACAATTTAAACAGCAAGCTTTCTTCAAACGATGGTTTGCAAATGTTGGTGAGCTCAGTACACGTGGTACATTAATGTTACAATGAGATAGAATCTGTATTCAGACAACTGTCATCCCAGAGGCTCCAAACTTCACCGTGTTAACATTCTGACCAAACACTAAAGCTTTCCATAAAGCAAGGCTGACAAATTCCAATCCTCCTTTTCCGATGCGCTCTGACTAATATATTTCTTTCACTCACTATCTCTCGGTCCCCTCTTGATCTCTGTCACTCCCTTTTTCTAACTCACTCAGTCTGTGTTTTCTCTGAATCTCTCTCTCTCTCCCTCTGAGAATCTGGAATGAAACACCAGTCAGCTTTTTTAGGTTTGTTCACAGTGAGCAATTTTCTTCAATGCTTTCTCAGATAAGGAGAGCAAAACTGTACACAATACTGCAGGTGTGGTCTCACTGAGGCCCTGTACAGCTGCAGTAAGACATCCTTGCTCCTGGACTCACATCCTCTTGCAAAGAAGGACAACATCCCATTGGTCTTCCTAACTGCTTGCTTACCTGCACGCTTCACCACTCTATCCACCTGTGACTCCACTTTCAAGGAGCTTTGAATCTGTACCTCGAGATCCCTTTGTTCTGTAACTCTCACCAACGCCCGACCATTAACTGAGTAAGTCCTGCGCTGGTTCGATCCACAAAAATGCATCACCTCGCATTTATCTAAATTAAACTCCATCTGCCATCCATCAGCCCACTGGCCCAATTGATCAAGATCCCGTTGCAACCCTAGATAACCTTCTTCACTGTCCACTGTGCCACAAATCTTGGTGTCAACTGCAAACTTACAAACCATGCCTCCTGAATTCTCATCCAAATCATTAATACAAATGACAAATAACAGTGGACCCAGCACCGATCCCTGAGGCACCCCGCTGGTCACAGGCCTCCGGTTTGACAAAAAACAACCCTCTACAACCACCCTCTGTCTTCTGTCATCAAGCCTAATTTGTATCCATTTGGCAAACTCACCCTGGATCCCGTGAGATTTAACCAAATCCTGTCTGCTTTTGTTTTTAAATATCAGCGTCTCGGACTCCCCTGACACTCACTACCCATCTGAATTAATCTCTATTCCTCACTGTCTAACTGTTACTCTCTGCATTGCTCCCTCTCCCTATCTCTCTGTTACTCTGCATCGCTCCATCTCTCTCTCTTCCTCTCTCTCTCTCCCTCTCTCTCTCTATCCCTCTCATCCACCATGTTGTTTATCGTTAAGGGGTCTAATCACGGAGAATTCAAACACTCTTTCTGTTTCTGTCTTGGCAGAATTAGCAACATGAGTGGATATTTCAAGACTGGATTCACACAATACAGACAGAACGCTGGTGAGCTCAGTACACGTGGTACCTGAATGTTACAATAAGATAGAATCTGTATTCAGACAACTGTCACCCCACAGGGTCCAAACTTCACCGTGTTAATTTGATTTGATTTGATTGATTTGTGTTGGGATGCAGTGAAAAGCATTCTTTCTTGTGCGCTATCCAGACAAAACATACCGTTCATAGAGTACACAGGGGAGAAGGAGAGGAAAGGGTGCAGAATATCGTGTTGCAGTTCCCGATAGGGTGGAGAGAAAGATCAGCTCACACACACACACTCTCTTACACACTCTCAGACACACACATAATCTCACACACACACATACACACACTCTCTCTCACACACACACACTCTCTCTCACACACACTCACACACACACACTCTCACACACACTCTTTCACGCTCACACACTCTCTAACACATGCACTCTCTCACACTCACTCTCACACACATACACTCTCACCCACACATACACGCGCTCTTTCTCTCACACACACGCGCACTCTTACGCACTCTCACACACACACACACACACACACGCTCTCTCTCTCTCTCTTGCGCACACACTCTCTCTCACACGCGTACTCTCTCTCTCACATTCTTTCATGCTCACACACTCTCTCATGCAGTCTCTCACAGTCTCTCACATATACACTCTCACACACACACACTACCTGTCTCTCTCAAACACTGTCTCTCACACATTCCCTCTCTCTCACTCACACACACAAACACACACATATTCTCTCTCACACACACACAATGATGGGGCACAATGTAGAGGGAGTTTTACTCTGCATCTGACCCCGTGCTGTTCCTGTCCTGGGAGTGTTTGATGGGGACAGTGTAGAGGGAGCTTTACTCTGTATCTAACCCCGTGCTGTTCCTGTCCTGGGAGTGTTTGATGGGGACAGTGCAGAGGGAGCTTTACTCTGCATCAAACCCCGAGCTCTATCTGCCCTGGGACTATTTGATCGGGACAGTGTAGAGTGGGCTTTTCTGGGTACCTCACCCCTTGCTGTTCCTGTCCTGGATGTGTTTGATGGGGACAGTGTAGAGGGAACTTTACACTGCATCAAACCCGTGCTCAATCTTTCCTGGGAGTGTTTGATGGGGCACAGTGGAGAGGGAGCTTTGCTCTGTATCTAAACCCGTGCTGTATCTGTCCTGGGAGTGGTGGATGGGGACAGTGTAGAGGGAACTTTACTCTGTATCTAACCCCGTGCTGTACCTGTCCTGGGAGTGTTTGATGGGGGACAGTGCAGAGGGAGCTTTACTCTGTATCGAACCCCGTGCTGTACCTGTCCTGGGAGTGTTTGATGGGGGACAGTGTAGAGGGAACTTTACTCTGTATCTAACCCCGTGCTGTACCTGTCCTGGGAGTGTTTGATGGGGGACAGTGTAGAGGGAACTTTACCCTGTACCGAGCCCATGCTGTCATTGTCCTGGGAGTGATTGATGGGGACAGGATAGAGGGAGCTATACTTTGTATCTAACCCCGTGCTGTACCTGTCCTGGGATTGTTTGATGGGGACAGTGTAGAGGGAGCTTTACTCTGTATCTAACCCCGTGCTGTAGCTGTCCGGTGTGTGTGATGGGGACAGTGTAGAGGGAGCTTTACTCTGTATCTAACCCCGTGCTGTACCTGTCCTGGGAGTGTTTGATGGGAACAGTGTAGAGGGAGCTTTACTCTGTATCTACCCCATGCTGTACCTGTCCTGCGAGTGTTTGATGGGGACAGTGGAGAGGGAGCTTTACTCTGTATCTACCCCATGCTGTACAAGCCCTGCGCGTGTTTGATGGGGACAGTTTAGAGGGAGCTTTACTCTTTTTCTAACTCCATGCCTTATCTGTCCTGGGAGTGTTTGATGGGGACAATTTCAAGGGAGCTTTACTCTGTATCTAACCCCGTGCTGTACCTGTCCTGGATGTGTTTGATGGGGACAGTGTAGAGGGAACTTTACCCTGTACCTCGCCCATGCTGTACTTGTCCTGGAAGTGATTGATGGGGACAGGAGAGAGGGAGCTTTACTCTGTATCTAAACCCATGCTGTATCTGTCCTGTGAGTGTTTGATGGGGACAGTGCAGAGGGAACTTGACACTGTATCTAACCCTGTGCTGTACCTGTCCTGGGTTTGTTTGATGGGGACAGTATAGAGGGAGCTTTACTCTGTATCTAACCCCGTGCTCTTCCTGTCCTGGTCATGTTTGATGTGGACAGTGCAGAGGGAGCTTTACTCTGTACCTGTCCTGCGAGTTGTTGATGGGGGACAGTGCAGAGGGAGCTTTACTCTGTATCTAACCCTGTGCTGTACCTGTCCAGGGAGTGTTTGATGGGGACAGTGCGGAGGGAGCTTTACTCTGTATCTAACCTAGTGCTGTACCTGTCCTGGGAGTGTTTGTTGGGACAGTGTAGAGGGAGCTTTACTCTGTATCTAAACCCGTGCTGTACCTGTCCTGGGAGTGTGTGATGGGGAAAGTGTAGAGGGAGCTTTACTCTGTATCTTACCCGGTGCTGTAGCTGTCCAGGGAGTGTTTGATGGGGACAGTGTAGAGGGAGCTTTACTCTTTATCTAAGCCCGTGCTCGACCTGTTCTGGTCGTGTTTGATGTGGACAGTGCAGAGGGAGCTTTACTCTGTATCTAACCCCGTGCTCTATCTGTCCTGGGAGTGTTTGATGGGGAGAGTGCAGAGGGAGCTTTACTCTGTATCTAACCCTGTGCTGTACCTGTCCTGGGAGTGTGAAGCATCTTGGGATAATACTGTCCAAGGTGCTATATAAATGCAAGTTGTTGTTGTGTGTGTCTGAGTGTCAGCGTCTGTCCATGTCCAGGACACTGCAGGTAACAGAGAATGATTCACTCTGGTCTGCGATTGTACATCTCGTGTGTGTCTCAGTGTCAGCTCTGAAACATGTACAGCACTATCCCATCCTGTTTCTGTGTCTCTCTGCCTCTGTATCTGTATCTCTCCCTCTCGCTCCATCTCTCTCCCCAAGACTGAAACAAACTAGAGTTTAAATCCCACACTGGGATGCTGTTCAATGTGAGTTCAGTTTCCCAGAACTAAAAATCCTCAATAAAAAATTCCTTTGACACAGCAGAGGGAACTTTTCTCAAAGTGAATTTGCGGCTATCTTGAATTTGAACCCAAGTTTTCAATATGGGGGTGGCACAGTGATGCAGGGGTTAGCACTGCTTCCTCACAGTGCCAGGGACCTGCCTTCGATTCCCAGCATGGGTCACTTTCTGACTGGAGTTTGAACGTCCTTCCCGTGTTTGTGTGGGTTTCCTCCGGGTGCTCCGGTTTCATCCCACACTCCAAAGATAGAACAAAGAAAATTACAGCACGGGAACAGGTCTTTCGGCTCTCCAAGCCTGCACCGACCATGCTGCCTGACTGAACTAAAACCCCCTACCCTTCCAGGGACCATATCCCTCCATTCCCATCTTATTCATGTCTTTGTCAAGACGCCCTTGAAAAGTCACTATCGTATCCGTTTCCACTCCCTCCCCCGGCAACGAGTTCCAGGCACCCACCACACTCTGTGTAACACAACTTTCCTCCCACATCTCCTTTAAACCTTGCCCCTCGCACCTTAAACCTCTGCCCCCGAGTAATAACTCTTCCACCCTGGGAAAAAGCTTCTGACTATCCACTCTGTCCATGCCCCTCATAATCTGGCAGACTTCTATCAGGTGTACAGGTTAGGTGGATTGGCCAAGCTAAATTGTCCCTTAGTGTCAGGAGGATTAGCTGAGGTAAATGTATGGGATTATAGGGATGGGGCCCGGGTGGGATTGTGGTCAGTGCAGACTCGATGGGCCGAATGGCCTCCTGCACTGCAGGATTCTATGAACCCTGTTCTGTATTTGGTTTGGGATTGTTTGTTGAAAAGTGTAGTTGAAGTGTTACTCTGTAATGCTGGAATTTAGGCTACGGCATGATTGGATCAAACACTTCAAGATAATAAGGGGAATGGAGAGGACTGATAAAGAACAACTTTTCCTGCTGGTTGGGGAGTCCAGGACTTGGGGACATTGGATTTCAAACAATGTTGAGGATTTTAGACTTGCAGGAGTGGAATTCAGAAATACTTTCCCACACCAGCTGTGATATTAGTTTGGAACTACCTTCTATAATTCGCAGTTGATGCTCAGTCGCTTATTAATGTTTAAATCTGAGGTTGATAGATGATATTTTTATACAGGAGAAGCAATTTAAAATCAATGGGTCAATGTTAAAATGGATGCAGGAACAGAGAGACCTGGGCTTTCAGTTCATTTTTACATCTTAAAGATTCAACCTGGTGCTCAGAATCTGTCAGTTGAATCTACTTTACCCGCCTGATAAAGTGTCAACAATTGTGCTGGGGAATGTGACAAAAGGTGACATTCCTGCACAGTGGGGTTGGGAGGTTGTTTGAAAGGAGATTCAGATTGTAGCAGAAAGCGTCAATTAGATTGTGTCTCGTTGCAGAAGGTGCATATTTCACAGGAAACGCCCCGAGATAAAGACTAGTTTCACCGATGTCTGAGTAACTTTCAAAGTCTGCAGACGCATGAAGGGGGCAGAGATATTGTAATATTCAGAGCAGGAGATGGGGGACAATCACAGAATTGAAGATGTGAGGCCATCTCTTGTTTCCGAATGTCAGTGTTTAGCTTTTAAACTTTAGTCCTGTGCTAATAATTCCAAGTTTGCAATCCCACACTTTGCTGTTGTGAATTAGAGTTGTGAATTTTCTGAAATTGGTTGTGTAATAAAACTCGGTGCAGGATGCAATGATTCCCATTCTGCCTGCTGCTGCAAAGCCCCCGTGTCTGTCTCAGTTTCATCGTATTTATCAATGATTTGAGATCCTAGAATCATAGAATCCCTAAAGGGCAGACCATTCGGCCCATCGGGTCTGCATCGACCACAATCCCACCCAGGCCCGATTCCCGTAACCCCATATATTTACCCTGTTAATCCCCTGACACTAAGGTCAATTTATCATGGCCAATCCACCTAACCCGCACATGTTTGGACTGTGGGAGGAAACTGGAGCACCCGGAGGAAACCCACGCAGACACTGGGAGAACTCTACACTGACAGCGAGCTGAGGCTGGAATTGAACCTGGGTTCTTGGCGCTGTGCTAACCACTGTGCCACCATGCCGTTCATCATAGAATCCCTAAAGTGCAGAAGGAGGTCCTTTGGTCCATCAAGCCTGGCCCCGACAACAAGACCACCCGGGCCTGAATCCCCCTAACACTAAGGGGCAATTGAGCACGGCCAATTAACCTCACCCGCACATCTTTGGAGTGTGGGAGGAAACCAGAGCACCCGGAGGAAACCCACGCAGACACTGGGAGAACGTACAAACTCCACACAGACAGTCACCCAAGGCTGGAATTGAACGTGGGTCCTTGGTGCTGTGGGGGAGCAGTGCTAACCACTGTGCCATCATGTCCAAAGATGTGCGGGTTAGGTTGATTGGCCAGGTTAAAATTGCCCCTGAGATGCGTGGATTAGTGGGTAAATGTGTGGGGGTAGGGCCTGGGTGGGATTGTGGTCGGTGCAGACTCGATGGGCCGAATGGCCTCCTTCTGCACTGTAGGATTTCTATGTCGCCCGGTGATGAGACAGAAAGTTTGCTACATTTCACAGAAATAGGCAGCATTTTAAGTCTTACAGCCAGAAGCTTCAAATGGCAAAGAGGTATTCCACAGCATAAGAGGCCATTCAGCTCATTGAGTCTGCACAGACTGGATGACAGAGTATCTTACCCAGGCGCTCACCCCAGCCCTATCCCCATAACCCCATTGCTAATTCATCTAACCTATATATCTTGCGAGTGTGGAAGGTAACCAGAGCACCCGGAGGAAACCCTTGCAGACACGGGGAGAATGTGCAAACTCCACACAGTCACCCGAGGCTGGAATTGAACCCGGGTCCCTGGCGCTGTGAGGCAGCAGTACGAACCACTGTGCCACCGTGCCGCCCTAAAGTAAAATGTCTTAACTGAATGGTTCAAAGAGAGAAAGATGGATTTCATTGTAGACAATTGTGTGGTCACCCACTTTAAAAAGGATAGAACAGATTGCTTTATGAATGGGGAAAGGCTGGAAAGAGTGGAGGCCCAAAGAGACTTGGGGCGGTCACATCAACATAGAAAATAGGAGGAGGAAGAGGCCATTCAGTCCTTCGAGCCTGACCCACCATTCAACACTATCATGGCCGATCCTCTGTCTCAATGCCATACCCCAGCGCTCTCCCCATACACCTCGACACCTTTAGAGTGTAGAATTATATCTCTTTCCTTCTTAAATATATTCAGTGACTTGGTCTCCACAGCTTTCTGTGGGAGAGAATTCCACAGGTTCACCACCCTCTGAGTGAAGAGGTTTCCCCTCATCTCAGTCCCAAATGGCCTCCCCCGTATCCTGAGACTGTGACCCCTTGTTCCAGACACCCCCAGCCGGAGGAAACAATATCCCTGTATCCAGCCTGCCCAGCACTGTCAGAATTTTATACCTTTCAATTAGATCCCCGCTCACTCTTCTACATTCCAGTGAATACAGGCCCAGCCGACCCAATCTCCCCTCAGACATCAATGCTGCCATCCCAGGAATCAGTCTGGTGAACATTCACTGCTCTCCCTCTGTGGCAAGTACATCCTTCCTCAGATAAGGAGAGGAACACTGTACACAAGACTCCAGGTGTGGTCTCACCGAGGCTCTGTCCAGCTGCAGTAAGACATCCTTGCTCTTCTACTCCAATCCTCTTGCAATGAAGGACAACATCCCATTGGTCGTCCTAACTGCTTGCTGTAGCTGCATGCTTGCTTTCAGTGACTGGTGTTCTCAGATACCCAGGTCCCTTTGTACAACATTTCCCAATCTATCACCATTCAACTAATACTCTGCCATTCTCTTCCTCCGGCCAAAGTGGATAACGTCACATTTATCCACATTATTCTGCATCTGCCATGTATTTCCCCACTCACTCAACTTGTCTAAATCACCCTGAAGCCTCTTAACATCCTCCTCATCACTCACATTCCCACCAAGTTTCGTCTCATCAGCAAACTTGAGAATATTACGTTTGGTTCCCTCATCCAAATCACTGATGTGTTTTGTGAATAGCTGGGACCCAAGAACTGACCCCTGCGGGACCCCACTCGTCACTGCCTGTTACTTAGAAAAAGATTCATTTATTCCTGTCTGTGCGGAGTCCGCATGTTCTCCCTGTGTCTGCGTGGGTTTCCTCCGGATGCTCCGGTTTCCTCCCTCAGTCTGAAAGATGTGCTGTTCAAGGTGCTATATCCTCTGATGGAGAAATCCAGCACGAGGGGGCATGGCTTTAAATTGAGGGGGGGTAGTTATAGAACCGATGTCAGGGGTAGGTTCTTTACCCAGAGGGTGGTGAGGGATTGGAATGCCCTGCCAGCATCAGTAGTAAATGCGCCTAGTTTGGGGGCGTTTAAGAGATCCGTAGATAGGTTCATGGACGAAAAGAAATTGGTTTAGGTTGGAGGGTCACAGTTTTTTTTTTAACTGGTCGGTGCAACATCGTGGGCCGAAGGGCCTGTTCTGCGCTGTAATGTTCTATGTTCTATGTTCTATGTTTAGGGTGCATTGGCCATGCTAAATTCTCCCTCAGTGTTACCCGAACAGGCGCCGGAGGTTGGTGACTAAGGGATTTTCACAGTAACTTCATTACCGTGTTAATGTAAGCCGACTTGTGACACTAATACATAAACTTCTAAACTTCTTTCAATTCTAAATTAGGAAGCACTTCTTCACACGAGATGTGGTTAAAGTTTGGTACTGTCTTCTGTAAATGAGCCCTCCCTATATCCCCCAGTCCCACCATCCTCTGATATCTGTTTTCCTTTAATCCTGGCTCCCTGACCATTCCCCATTTTAATCCTTTCACCTTTGGGGTCTGCAGTTCACTGTGTGGCTCCAACTCTGGAATTCCTTCCCAAAACTCTCTGTCTTCATACCTCCCTTTCCACCATTCAGACACTTCCTAATAACAACCCCTTTTTGACCAGATCTTTGGGGTAATTCTTTTGTCCCTAAACTCGCCTGTGACTCGGCTTCTAATTTTTCACTCCAGGCTCCTGTGAAGCATCTGAGGACGTTTCTGTTCAAGGTGCTATATCAATGCAGGTTGTTGTTTTATGTGTCTGAGTGTCAGTTTCTCTCAATGTCCAGGACACTGCAGGTAACAGAGAATGATTCATTCCCCACTCAACCATTACCATCAAGCCACGGGGTCAACCTGGCATCCCTTAAAAATGAGGTGTCAACCTGGTGAAGCTCCCAAACAGGAGCGGGCAGCACGGTGGCACCAGTGGTTAGCACTGCTGTATCACAGCACCAGGGACACAAGTTCATATCCAGCCTCGGGTCACTATCTGCATTGGTTTCCTCCGAGTGCCGCTCTTCCTTCTCTCAGCCCAACGATGTGCGGGTTCGGTGGATTGGCCATGCTAACTTTCCCCATAGTCTTAGGGGGATTAGCAGGGTAAATACTTTGACTTGATTAATTATTTTGATTTGATTTATTCTTATCATATTAGTATACAGTGAAAAGTCTTGTTTCTTGCGCGCTATGATAATCCTCTTGCAATGAAGGCCAACATGGGTGTCACAGTGGTTAGCTCTGCTGCCTCACAGTGCAACGGACCCGGGTTCAATTTTGGTCTCGGGTCACTGTCTGTGTGGAGTTTGCACGTTCTCCCCGTGTCTGCGTGGGTTTCCTCCGGGTGCTCCGGTTTCCTCCCACACTCCAAAGATGCGTGCGTTAGGTTGATTGGCCGTGATAAATTGCCCCTTAATGCCAGGGGGATTAGGATATTGTGAGTGAGACTATGGGACTGTTCTCTATCTGTGTGTGTGTGAGACTGTGCGTGTATCTATGTGTGTGCATCACTGCGTTTGTGTGTGTTTCACTATCTTCCTGTCTCTCAGTCCCCCCAGTCCCAGAATCTGCTTCTCTTTACACAGATGCTGCCTGTCCTGCTCAGTATTCCGGCATTGACTATTTCACAATCTGAGGAGTTGTGAATGCTGCGATCATCAGCGAACATCTCACCTATGCAGGGAAGGTCAGTGATGGAGCAGCTGAAGATGGTTGGGGCCTCGGACACTCACCCTGAGGAACTTCTGCAGTGATGTCCCGGGACTGAGAGGATCGGCTTTGAGATAATCGGCACATTGGGGGAAAGCTTGGAAAGCAGAGGATGCTGATTTAAGGTAAATGGCGACAGCGGCAACATGAGGCAATATCTGTGGCTTTGGAGTGATCCTTGTTGTACCCCACTATTAGCTGTTTGCCAACCTGAATATCTCACTGTTACTCTCTGCATTACTATCTCACCCCTATCTCTCAGTGACTCTGCCTCTCTCCATCTCTCCGGGGAAATTATAATGGGGAGCAAAGAAATGGCAGCAGAATTGAACATATACTTTGGTTCTGTCTTCACAAAAGAGGCACAGATAACCTGGCAGAAATGTTAGGGAACCAATGGTTTAGTGAGAGTGTGGAATTGAATTGAAGGAAATCAGTATTAGTAAGAAAATGGTGCTGGGGGAATGAATGGGGTTAAAGGCTGACAAATCCCCAGGGCCTGATAATCTACATCCCAGAGTATTAAAGGAAGCGGCGCTGGAAATATTGGATGCATTGCTGGTCATCTTCCAAAATTCTGTAGACTCTGGAGCAGTTCCTACAGATTGGGGGGTGGCAAATGTAACCCCACTATTTAAAATGATCTTTTCACTTGCGTGTAATTTATCACAGAACACGGGCAGCATGGGCTTATCGAGAATGACGGGATAGTGTTGGGGTGGAGAAGTTATTCCTTCAAGTGGAAATCAGTGTAGTTTTGAAATGTGTTGAGGGTTTCTGCCTCTCCCCATTCAATCCTTCCCAACCTCTCTGTCGAGGCTCCTTCTCACTTTCTACCAGACAATTATTTGTGCTCGGGAGCGGGTGCAGAGGAGATTGAAATGAAACGGACAGACAGTTAACTTCAACACTGAGAAATGTGACGTGATGCACTTTGGACAATAAGTTGAGGAGAGAATCCATAAACCAACTGGGAACAAGTTAAATTGTGTGCAGGAAAAGGGAAACCTTTTATACCTCCATCAATCTGTGTCTCTCTCTTTTTCTCACTCTCTGTGTCTGTGTCTTCTGTCCATCTCTCCCTTTCTGGGATTCCGTGAAAAATATCCACAAATATCAGGCAGCCATTTGGCGTTTCTTCCCAGGGGCCATTTTGTGTGAACGCAGCACTGAGATATTTCTGACAGAGTTGTCTCTTCACCAAAGTAACGTTAGTATTTTAAATGTGACAGATACGCAGCTATGGAGACACAAACGAGGGCTGTATTCCCGGGAATTTTGGAGTGTCAGGGACAATTTGATCCAAGTTGTCAGGAGAATAATGGAATCTGATAGCACAGAGAGAGAGAAATGTTTCTTGCTGGTTATCCACCTCCTCCAGTCCCACCATCCTCCCATATCTGTTTTCCTTTCATTCTGGCTCCGTGACCATCCACAATTTGAATCGTTTCCCCATTGGGAGCTGTGTCTTCATCTGCGTGGGCTCCAACTCTGGAATTCCTTCCCTGAACGTTTTACTCAAATGCATCCATGGGATGTGGGCCTGGCTGGTTCTGCCAGCGTTTACTCCTCGTCCCTAATTGCTCATGAACTGAGTGGCTTGCTAGGCCATTTCACACAGCATCTAAGAGTCAACCACATTGCTGTGAGGCTGGAGTCACATGTAGGCCCGACCAGGTAAGGACGGCAGATTTCCTTCCATAAAGGACATGAGTGAAGCAGATTGGTTTTCTCCATTTTAACACCTCCTTTTCCTCCAATTAAAATAGTTCGTAAAAACCATCTGGCCAAACCTTTGGGACATGTGACCCTAAACTCTCCTGTGACTCGGGGTCAAATTTCTCACATTAAGGCTCCTGTGAAGCATCTTGGGATGATACTGTTCAAGGTGCTATATAAATGCAAGTTGTTGTTGTGTGTGTCTGAGTGTCAGCTTCTGTCCATGTCCAGGACACTGCAGGTAACAGAGAATGATTCACTCTGGGCTGCGATTGTACATCTCGTGTGTGTCTCAGTATCAGCTCTGAAACATGTACAGCACTATCCCATCCTGTTTCTGTGTCTCTCTGCCTCTGTATCTGTATCTCTCCCTCTCGCTCCATCTCTCTCCCCATGACTGAAACAAACGAGAGTTTAAATCCTACACTGGGATGCTGTTCAATGTGAGTTCAGTTTTCCCAGAAATAAAAATCCTCAATTAAAAATTCCTTTCAACAGCAGAGGGAACTTTTCTCAAAGTGAATTTGCGGCTGTCTTGAATCTGGGGGTGAGGGTGATATGGAGGTCGGGAGAAGGGGGTGAGGGTGATGTGGGGGTGAGTGGGACATGGGAAATGAGGGGAATGTGGGAATCAGGGATATGCGAATGAAGGAGGTATGGGTATGAAAGGATTGGGGTTTTGGGGAATGGGGGAATTATAGGGATGAGGGCGATGGGAATGTACGGGAGACATGGAGAAATGAGAAGAATGGTTATAGAGGGAGATGGGGATATGAGGGGGTGGGGATATGGGGGTTGAGTGTATGGGTGTTATATGGGTGAGGGGTTGGGAGGATGGGTTGGCGATATGGTGGGGATATAGGGTGAGGATATGTGGAATATGTAGTGAGGGTGATATGGGGATGAGGGGAATTGTGGGATATGGAGGCGGGATATGGGGGTGAAGCGCAGAGGCGATATGGGGAATAAAGGGATAGGATGAAATGGGGGTGAGAGTGATTGGGACACGGGGAATGAGAGGGCGGGGAGATATGGGACAGCGGGAATGAGGATGAAGGGGGGATACGGGGTGAGCGGGATGGGGAATTAGGTGAGAGGGACAATGTATAGAGATGGGGAAATAGTCGTGATGGGGGTTAATGGAGGGAACAGTGAGGGGGAACAGAGAAGGGAATGGAGGGGTCAGGATAGAATAGAGGGGATAGTTGTGGTGCAGAAGGGGTGAATAATGGTGACAGAGTGCGGAGCAGAGCAGAAGAATAGAGGGGATGGGGAAATAGTGGGGATACTGGGTAGGGGGAGTGGAGGGGACACAGGTCGGTGAAAAGAAGAGAGTGAGATGGAAAGAGTAGGAGACCGGGAAGAAACAAATAAAGGGAGAGTGAGCGATAAAAGAAAATTAGATGAGCTTCAGTGTCAGCAACGAAATCCATTTGTCTGCCTCAGAGTGTTCCTGGACATCCATCTTCTTTCTCAGAAGAAAGAATATGGTACCCAGATATGATGGTGGTTCTTGCACTATCAGACTTGCCCTGCCATAGAATATGGTGTTAAACCCCTGGGTGTATAATTAATGAGTTGCGAGCTGGAAGATATGGCGTGGTTTCCCGCCAGCTCGAGAGCGGGAAACACACCATGTTCCTCTCCTCTCACCATGGGACACAGACCTGGGTGGGAGAGGCCTGGGCATCCAGGTGAGTGATGGCGGGATTTGGATTGTGGGGCAGAGGAGTGGATTTGGCAGCAAGGACAGATGGGTGGCTCTCAGTCGGCTCCCCTTTCCTAATGTCTGGTTCTTTGATAAGACACTTCAGAGCCTTTAAATAAGCCACCTCCGCCCTCCCCCCTCCCGATCCAGGAACCCACAAACAACCTGACAGTGTGAGAGTGATCAATGCTTACTTTTCAGGCTCCCCGCATGACAAGTTGCCCCCATCCACCATTGGGTGAATACCAGCAGTGACAGCATGAGGCCCTTTGGTGGTCATGAAATGCCCACCTAACGGCCTCAATTGTTGGCCGGCAGGAAGGCCATTCATGAGGCAGGAAAGTGACAGGTTCCGCATCAATCACTCTCCCACCTGATTAAATACCTTCCCCACCCGCTCCAAACTTACCGCGGGAAAACGCATTCAGTTCCACCCAGTATTTTAGTGAGGGCATGGAAAGAAAGGACAATTCATTTCAAAAAAAGGATCAAAGAAATTAAAGGAAAACATCCACATTGTAAAATTGCGCAGACCTTATTTCTGAAATCACAAATGACCAGTTTCTTTTGTTGTTGGAACTTTGGAGTTGATAGGAACTGTCGGAGGGGGAATTTATTTGATTTGATTTTGATTTGATTTATTCTTGTCACATATATTAGTGTACAGTGAAAAGTATTGCATCTTGCACGCTATACAGACAACACATACTGTCCATAGAAATGGAAAGGAGAAGTATGTAGTGTTAGTCATAGCTGGGGTGTTGAGAAAGATCAGTGTGATGCGAGGGAGGGCCATTCAAAAGTCTGATGGCAGGAGGGAAGAAGCTGTTCTTGAGTCAGTTGGTAATTTCCACATGTGGCAAATACAGTGGGACAGTCCTGGTTTCCATAATGCCTGTGCTTATGGTTTTATCAACTGGGAACAGCAGAAGTCTCTCTTTCTGCCTTCTTTTAACCTGATCTGATAAATGAAACACATGGAACGCAATTTGTGCTTGGTTTTGGTCAACTTGCGGTTTGCACACACTGAACGAGTAACTTAGCTGCGGAAATTATTACAATTCACAAGAGGTCGAAACTCCAGTCAATACAAAGGCATCACAAGCTTGATTTATGTGCGCAACTGAAATAAAAGCTGATTAGCAAAGACCTTGTCTGGAGAACACCAAATGTGATGACATGCTGTCGTCTCTGCTTGTTAATTTTCTAATGGAGATTGTTGGTGCTACAAATCTTATTGCTTTTGCCAGCAGCATGGTTCACCGCGCGATGGGGAGTGGACAGAAGAAGGAATGGAAAATGTCTAGTTTTATTCACCGTAAAAGGATCAACAAAAGGACCTTGTGTATGTATAAGGGAGACTGTCACTTTCCATTCCTGGAATACTCGCTGCGTGACTGGTATGCAACCTCATTGTTTGTGAACAGAATTCCCACTCACCTGAAGAAGGGGCTTGGAGCTCCGAAAGCTTGTGTGGCTTTTGCTCCCAAATAAACCTGTTGGACTTTAACCTGGTGTTGTTAAACTTCTTACTGTGTTTACCCCAGTCCAACGCCAGCATCTCCACATCATGACCTCATTGAGAAGCAGAGGTGAATGGCAAAAGTGCACAAAGCATTTATCACAGACATATTCATCCACTCTGGAAAAAGGGACACTTTGAAATGGATAATGTGGTCCACTTTATCAGAAGTGGGCAATGCTATCATCTACATCATTAGATAGGGACATTTTGGGGTAGGGAGGAGGTGTGACATATTCACTCTTGCATTCAAAAACATACCAACAAAAGTCATATTGTTCAGGATTTTGTAATGCAGCCATAGGTTGTCATGTGGGTAATATTTATCTCTGTTGTTCAAAGCTGTTCTGCACCAAGTGATGAGGTTATTATTAATATCTGTTCTAAATGTCTGGTGCAACCGTGATATCCATCTCTGTCCCTTGGTTCGGTTGCACACAGTTGGTATCCCAGTGAATCAGAGCCATGGTCTCCCTCAGACTCACACAAACTCCTTGCCGACTGCCTCATTTTCACCAACACACATGAATTGGGAAATTGTGACTTTGTTTTTGTTTCACCTGTTTCAGCTCCATTAAAGATGTTATATAAACGCAGTTGTTGATAAATTCCTTCTTTTCTCAAGCCCATGCTTGTTCTCTTCGGAGCGAGGCGAGCTGTGCCCAGCTTCTAATTTTATCTTTTACTCTTGTTCTGTGCTTCTAAAACTTCATTCTAACTCTTTAAAACTCTCTAACAACGCCCTAATGCAATTTCTCATAGATTTGGCCACACCCTAGCTGTGACTGTAACATTACATTCTGCACTCTCTCCTTTCCTTCTCCATCACAGTATGTTTTGTCTGTATAACCCGCAAGAAACAATACTTTTCACTGCATGTTAATACATGTGACAATAATAAATCAAATCAAATCAAATCTTTTGTTTTACAATTCACTGCCTCCATTTTAATTATATTTTCTTTCTTCCCAACTCTGTCTCTCATTTCGTAAAACGTTTATTGTCATTTGGTCCCTTTGCCTTTTGCACGGTCTCTCGCGCTTTCTCTCTGCCTCTGTTTGTGTATTTTCCTGTGGATCTGACTTGCTCCCTCTTTCTGCTTGTCCCTGGTTGTCTGTACATCTGTCTTTTTTTCATCATCTCTATCTTCTATTATTGTTTCCCTTTCTCTATTAATTCCTTGGTCACCTTTGCTGTTAAAATGTATCTTTCTCTCGATCCATTCCCCTTTGTCATTCCACTTCTTTCCCTTTCTCCCTCACTTGTTCCCGACCTCAGCCTTTCCCACCGTAGGTGGTCTCTCACCTGCCTTGATGTGGATCTGAGTGACAGATCATCTGGTGCCATTCATGACAAACTGGGATACTTCCACTCATGAACGGGGCAAGGATATAGCCAGAAGATTCTTCCTTTTGCTATCAATTGGCAACTTTGCTCAGCATACAATCCCGACAGTGCAGAAGGAGGTGATTTGGTCCATCGAGTCTGCACTGACTCTCCAAACGAGCATGTTACCCAGACCCAGAATCTGCCCTATCCCCGTTGCCCCAAGCATTTACCTTGCGAATCCCCCGAACCTACAGATCTTGGGACACATCTCATTTTTTGCACATAAAACTGAACATTAGTCCTCTTTAACTCGATACAATCATAGAATCCCCACAGTGCGGAAGGAGGCCAATCGGCCAATTGAGCTTTAACCAACAACAATCCCAGCCAGGCCTTGTTCCCATGTATTTACCCTTCTAGTCCCCCTGACACCAAGGGGCAATCTAGCACGGCCAATCCATCTAACCCACACATCTTTGGACTGTGGGAGGAAATCGGAGCACCTGGAGGAAACTCAGGCAGACCATGGGAGAACGTGCAAACTCCACACAGCGCTCCGAAAGCTAATGGTATTTGCTACCAAATAAACCTGTTGGACTTTAACCTGGTGTTGTTAAAACTCTTACAATGCAAAGGCAGCAGCATTGACTGTCAGAGACATGTCCGTTAGGCTGGCACCAGCATAGCTAGAGCAGGGTTGACCAACATATTCACTGGGCAAACACACGTCAATGTTTTTCTCACTCAAGGGGCCGATGAGTAAATTTCAGAATGATAAAGTTTGGCACAGCAGAAATTTCAATGAAAAACTAAACTGAGATATGAAAAGAAACAACTTGCTGAGCACAATAATGAGTAATAAATAAAGATGATTATTAGAGTTTAATCCTCATCAATCACAAATTGTTTCTCTCCCACATTTGCTGCAGATTGGCTCAAAATCCTATCAGCAGCAAACATGGGAAAGAAACGGGATGTGATTGGAGGAGCAGCTCCATGCAGATTCTTCCATTCAAACTGAACTGTGTGACTGAGATTCTGGAAACTCGCTCCGGGGGCCGCATTGAGGGGCTTCGAGGGTCACATTCGCCCCTTGGTCCACACGTTGGACAACCCTGGGCTACTGCATGTGTTTGATGAGTGAGTAACAATTTATGTGTTTGGAAAGAGAGCAAACATCATCAGGGAATGAGTGAAGAAGAGTGGAGACATCCAGGTCTTGCCATCCTTACGCCAATGGAAGATGAAGTGCTGGATCAGGAAGGTCTGGGGGCAGAGTGGGTAATTACTGCTGGTGAGATGGGTTGAGTGAGTGGCCTAATGAATGGGCACAGGAGAGCCTCTGGTGAGGACAAAACATAGAGCTTGTTTATCCATCACTGGTCACAGAGAGCAGTCTGAAGGACGTATTGGGATAAGAACAAAATAACTAGGAGCAGCAGAAGGCCATTCAGCCCCTCGAGCATACTCCATCACGGCTGATCTAATTATAGTCTCAACTCTTTTCCCCGTAACCCTTGATGCGCTTCTCAATCCAAAATCATTCTGAACTCAGCCTTGAATATATTCAATGACTCTGCCGCCACTAGTATCCAGGGAAGAGAATTCCACTGACCAGCCACCATCTAAAAAATAAATTTCTCCTCATCTCAGTCTTAAGGGACTGTCAATTACATTTTAAAATCTGTCCCCTTGTTCTGGTCTCTCTTACAAGAAGAAACAGCCTCTCAGCAACCACCCTGTCTCATCCCCTCAACGCGATAACCTTTTAATCTTCTGAACTTTCATTGATATTGCTCCAATCTGCTCAAATTTTCCTCGTAAAATAAACCTCTCCATCCCAGGAATCAGCCGAGTGAACTTTCTCTGAACTGGTTCCAATACAATTCTATCCTTTTTTAAGTAAAGAGCTCAACATTATACACATTTCTCCAGTTGTGATCTAATGAAGGTCGTGGAAAGCTGCAGCAAAACCTTCTTACTCTTACCTTCCATTCCTATTGCAGTAAGAACGTTAAGAAACAGGAGCAGGAGTCATCCATTCTGTCCTTCACATCCACTCCATCATTCAATGTGACCATGGCTGATCCTCGGCTTCAACACCATTTCCAGCATTATCCCTGCATTCCTTGATTCACCAGCATTCTAATGGAAAACAAATACCCCCTCATCTCAGCCTAAATAACTGCCCCTTATTCTCAGACTGTGTCCCAGGTTTCAGACCCTCCAGCAAGGGGAAACATCCTTTCGGCATCTGGCCTATTGAACTCCGTAAATTAGTGTTGGTTTGAATAAGTTCGGCTACCATTCTTCTAAAGGCCTGAGAATAAAGTATTTTTGTTCCTCATAGTACAACCCATCTGTCCCTGGACCTATTTTAGTGAACCTTCTTTACATGCCAAGTACATCTTTGCTTCAGCCAGGAGACCAAAACTGTTCACAATACTCCAGGTTGGTCTCAGCAAGGCTGCATATAATTGCAGGAAGACATCTTTTTCCTCCACTCAAATCCTCTTAGAATAATGGCTAACATACCATGTGTTATCTTAACTGCTCTCATCTTCGCTTTCAGTGCCTCATGAACAAGGACATCAAAATATCTTGAAGTTGTCTTAATGTCTGTTTTTCCTACAAAATTAGATAACCTCACATGTTTCCACCTTGTCGTCCAGCTGGCAAACCTTTGGCTGCTCCCTGAGCCTCTCCACATCCCCTTGAAACATCTTTGCATCCTCCTCACAATTCAGATTTTCACCTAGTTTTCCAGTTTTTGCAAATTTGGAAATATTATATTTGATCCCCACATCCATATCATTGATATAGATTCTGAATAGCTGAGACCCAAACACTGATCCCTGCCGTACTCCACTAGTTAGAAGCTGTCAACCCAAAAGTAACCCATTTATTCCAACTCCTTGTTTCTGTCCACTCAATCCACATTGGAGAGCTGGTGCAGACACGATGGGCCAAATGGCCTCCTCCTGCACCAACACTATTCTGTGAAATCTTAGAAAACAGGGAAATGCTGGAATTAAACTCAGCAGGTTCGGCAGCATCTGTGCAGAGAGAGAGAGAAACAGAGTTAACATTTCAGCTCTGTGACCTTTCCTGTGAACTGGGGAAAGTTAGAAATGTAACAGGTTTGGAGAAAGGGGCGGGTGGGACAGGGACGAAAGGAAGGTCTGTGAGAGGGTGGAAGACAGGAGAGATTGAATGAGAGAAAAGTGAACCCCCCCAGAGCCAAACTCCCTCAGAGGCTCCCACACTGCATTCCAACAAACTGAACTGGATTGGACTGAATGGGAAGTCATGGGAATGTAACCCTCACTGACTTCATGGATCAAGTACATTTCTGGATGGAAATTAGCTGCATAGACTCCAGCCTGGTTGTTGGTGTGAAACAGGAGCTGATGTCTATCTGTGTGTGTGTGTGTGTGTGTGTGAGTTCCTGCCTGCAGCTCCCAGAGAGTTTAAAATCCTGCATCTGTCTCTCTGCAGAGCTGCTGGTTAAAGACACATTTCCAGCATTTATCAGACAGAAACTTCACTCTCATTCTCTCCCTCCCCTCCCCCAGCCAGTGCTTCTGTTAAAAAAAGGCTAAACGCTTTATTTTGCAGCTCTGATCAGTGGTGAATCATTAACCATGAAGCACAGGGCACACACACACACTCACACACCCGGACACACAGCATTGTAAATCAGAAGTGGGATTTGTAAACGCAGCAACAAAGAACTTTGCAAGATATTGTTTCAGTTCAGGCAACTTAAGGAAAAGTGAACTTTGCAAGAATCAGCAAAGGGTGCAAACCTGTAGCGGATGGAGTCCTGGATGAACAAGTTGTACAATCCACATTCAGACCTGGCCTCTCTCTCTCTCTCTCTGGCAGTGCAGGGCTGCTGGTTCATTTAAATCCATCTTCTCTCAGCTCCCAGTGCTGGTGATGTGAAGCTGGGAGTGGGGGGGGAGGGAGAGCCTTGGGATGAACCATTTGCCTGGTGCTCACTAACCCACACACACACACAAACACCCCCCACACACTCAGAGACAGATTGGTGTTGGACTGGGCCAGGTAGGAGGAGGTGTGTTCAGGTGAGGTGTAGGAGCTGTGGTTGGATGAGGATTGATTGGGGAGGTGTGGGACTCAGTGAGGTTATAAAAAGGCTGGCGATGCATTGTCCAGTCTCTCTCTCCACGTGGGTTGGTAAGTATCAGGTAAGCTGTGTCTTTGTGAGTGAGTGAGTCAGTGTGTGCTTGCATGGAGTTCCAGCTCTGATATTGTAACCCCCCCTTTCCCAGCACAAAGCCCCTGTTCCTGGATCTCTCTCTCCACCATGGGAGAGGGGATGGAAGGAGTTGGAGAGATCACCGAGGGAAAACATGTGCGATGGTGAGTATGAACCTCTTCACTTTCTGTCTGCACCTTTCCCGCCTCAGCCCTGCTTTTCTCTCTGTTTGCAGCCTCCTCTCAATCTCCCTCTCCATCTTTCTCTCTCTCAATCTTTCTCTCTCTCAATCTCTCTGTCTTTCTATCTCAATCTTTCTCTCTCTCAATCTCTCTGTCTTTCTATCTCAATCTTTCTCTCTCTAAATCTTTCTCTCTCTAAATCTTTCTCTCTCTCAATCTCTCTGTCTTTCTATCTCAATCTTTCTCTCTCTAAATCTTTCTCTCTCTAAATCTTTCTCTCTCTCAATCTCTCTGTCTTTCTATCTCAATCTTTCTCTCTCTAAATCTTTCTCTCTCTAAATCTTTCTCTCTCTCAATCTCTCTGTCTTTCTATCTCAATCTTTCTCTCTCTAAATCTTTCTCTCTCTAAATATTTCTCTCAATCTCTCTCTCAATCTCTCTCTGTGTCTTTCTCTCTCTCTGTTTCTCTCTGTCTCTCTATCTCTCTCTCTCAATCTTTCTCTCTCTGTCTTTCTCTCTCTCTCCCTTTCTCTCTGTCTCTCTCTCTCTGTCTGTCTCTCTCTCTCTCTCTCTCTGTCTCTCTCTCTCTCTCTGTCTCTCTCTCTCTCTCTGTCTCTCTCTCTCTCTGTCTCTCTCTCTCTGTCTCTCTCTCTCTGTCTCTCTCTCTCTGTCTCTCTCTCTCTCTGTCTCTCCTCTCTCTCGTCTCTCTCTCTCTGTCTCTGTCTCTGTCTCTCTCTCTCTCTGTCTGTCTTTCTCTCTGTCTCAATCTCCCCCCCCCCCCTGGGTTTTGCCCTCCCCCCTGGGTTTTCCCCCCCCCCGGGTTTTGCCCCCCCCCTGGCATTGCCCCCCCCCCCCCGGCATTGCCCCCCCCCCGGCATTGCCCCCCCCCGGCATTGCCCCCCCCCCCGGCATTGCCCCCCCCCCGGCATTGCCCCCCCCCCCGGCATTGCCCCCCCCCGGCATTGCCCCCCCCCCGGCATTGCCCCCCCCCCGATTGCCCGCCCCCCGATTGCCCGCCCCCCCGATTGCCCGCCCCCGATTGCCCGCCCCCGATTGCCCGCCCCCGATTGCCCGCCCCCGATTGCCCGCCCCCGATTGCCCGCCCCCGATTGCCCGCCCCCGATTGCCCGCCCCCGGATTGCCCGCCCCCCGATTGCCCGCCCCCGAATTGGCCCCCCCCAATTGCCCGCCCCCCAATTGCCCGCCCCCGATTGCCCGCCCCCGGATTGCCCGCCCCCGGGATTGCCCCCCCCGATTGCCCGCCCCCCGATTGCCCGCCCCCCGATTGCCCGCCCCCCGATTGCCCGCCCCCGATTGCCCGCCCCCGATTGCCCGCCCCCGATTGCCCGCCCCCGATTGCCCGCCCCCCGATTGCCCGCCCCCCGATTGCCCGCCCCCCGATTGCCCGCCCCCGATTGCCCGCCCCCGATTGCCCGCCCCCGATTGCCCGCCCCCCGATTGCCCGCCCCCCGATTGCCCGCCCCCCGATTGCCCGCCCCCGATTGCCCGCCCCCGATTGCCCGCCCCCGATTGCCCGCCCCCGATTGCCCGCCCCCGATTGCCCGCCCCCGATTGCCCGCCCCCGATTGCCCGCCCCCGATTGCCCGCCCCCGATTGCCCGCCCCCGATTGCCCGCCCCCGATTGCCCGCCCCCGATTGCCCGCCCCCGATTGCCCGCCCCGATTGCCCGCCCCCGATTGCCCGCCCCCGATTGCCCGCCCCCGATTGCCCGCCCCCGGATTGCCCGCCCCCGTATTGCCCGCCCCCGTATTGCCCGCCCCCGAATTGCCCGCCCCCGGATTGCCCGCCCCCGGATTGCCCGCCCCCGGATTGCCCGCCCCCGGATTGCCCGCCCCGATTGCCCGCCCCCGATTGCCCGCCCCCCGATTGCCCGCCCCCCGATTGCCCGCCCCCCGATTGCCCGCCCCCGGGATTGCCCGCCCCCGAATTGCCCGCCCCCGAATTGCCCCGCCCCCGAATTGCCCCGCCCCCGAATCCCACTCTAATCACCCCCCCCACTCACTCTCTCTCAGGAACTCACCGCCAAAGCCCTCTGAGCCACTCCCAATCCTTCTCAACCCGCTGCCCTCAATCTCCACTAATTCCCCCCCAAAACTCCCCTTTCCCCCACCTGATTCCCTGTCCCTCTGCCCGATCTGCTTCAATCCGACTCTGTAAGCACCCCCTCCCCCCGCTCAATCTCTCTGACACCCACTGCCAATCTGACTCTCAGCCCCCTGAATCCTCCAAGTTCCTGCCCCAAATCCTCAGCCCCCCCCCAAAGGCTCCCTTTGCCCCCCCTGCCAAAATCAAGCCACCCAATCCTTCCTCAGTCCTCCCCACCCCTGAATCCCTCTGAGTCACCCCCCACTCCGAATCGCTCGACACCCCCCCAATTCTAACCCTGATGCAAGGCCCCACCCTAAATCCCTCTCTGAATTTCCCCCCTCCCAAATCCCTATAAATCCACCCCGCCCTCAATCCCTTTCCCTCCACCCCGACTCGCCCCCCCTGCTAACTCCCTCTGACTCCCTACCCCATCCAGACCCTCCCCAGATTCTAAGCCCCTGAGATTCCTCTGGAATCCCCCCTGAATGTCTCCCGAGATCGCACCCACCCTCGCCACATTCCTCTGCCCCCGAATCCTGCTCCCTCTCCAATCCCACCCCTTCAATCTGTCTGAGCACCAAACCATGTCTTTTAATCCCCGTAAACCCCCCAATCCCTCCTGTATCCCTCAGAACCCCAGAAATTCCCCTCTGAGCCCCCTCTTCCCAAATCCCCCTCAATTCCCCCCGATTCCCTCCCTCTCAGCCCCGCTAAATCCCAAAGTCCCCATGAGACCCTTAAATCCCCCTGAATCCCTCTAATTCCCGACCACAATCCCTGAGTCTACCCCTACATCCCTCTCCACTCTCCCCCTTTAATCCCCCTCAATCCCCCCCCCACTCCAGCCAAATCTGTCGTCCCTCCTCACAATCCCTCTAAATCTCCCGATCCTTCCCTCTGAGCCCCGTATCCCTCTAAGTTCCCCTCTTTCCCCCCCCCGCCCCTCTCAACCTGGCAAATTCCCACTCCCTCCCTGTGAACAGCCTCTGGACTGACAGATCCCCCCCTTTCTAATTAGTACCCCCCCCCCCTCCGCGTGTCCATCCCCGTCCACCACCCCCCTGTAAACAGCTCCTGGTGGAGTTGGATGTGGAAACTCTGCCCATTTTAAACATTAACGTTCAAATGACTAATTCCCTTGACACTGAGCAGCCTGTGTTATAACATCCCCCACCCCCATCCTGTACAACAGACCCCCTGTCTGATTCCCCCTCCCCCCTCCTCCATTGCCCCCTTTCTCTGATAACCCCTGACTCTGGTCAGCCCTTTCAGCAGTGCTGAATCCCTCTGAATTGCCCCCGATTCCCTCCCTCTGCGTTCCTGGGCCCTTGCTGCTTGTGAACAGCAAACCCGTGATCTGGCCCGTCCCCCACGAGAGAGCAGAGAGAGAGAGAGATATAAGAGACAGAGAAGTAGAGATATGGAGATAGAGAGAATGCTGCTGTAATTCAGACAGAATGATTCACAGAGAGGGGGAAGCAGAGATCAGAGAGATGGAGATGGGGAGGATGCGACTGTAATTCAGACTGATTCACAGAGAAGGAAGCAGAGATCAGAGAGAGGGGGAAGCAGATAGAGAGAGGGAAGCGATAGAGAGAGAGAGATAAGAGACAAATAAAAGCAGAGTTAATGTTAAAATTTTATTTGTTAATCACAAGTAGGCTTACATTAACACTGCAATGAAGTTATTGTGAAAAGATATAGAGATGGGGAGTGAGAGAGAATGCTGCTGTACTTCAGACAGAATGAGTCACAGAGAGGGAGCAGAGATAGACAGAGGGGGGAGCAGAGATAGAGAGAGAGAGACGGAGAGGAGGCTGCTGTGATTGAGATAAAATGATCCACAGAGAGAGAGAGAGACGGAGAGGCTGAGATACAAAGTGAGATGTCGAGATAAATAGAAAGTGGGGCTTTGGCAAGACAGAGTGACAAAGTTTCAGAGAGAGAGTGAAAGATAGAGAGAAGGAGAGAAAAAGGGAAAGATGCTGCCATTGTGAGAGGCTGAGGTATAAAGGATGGGGAGAGACCGGGATTGGAAAGATGTGGAGAAACAGTTCTGAGGATGGGGGAGTTGCACAGACAGAGCTTCAGGGAGAGGGATTGAAATCTGTGGGATTACATTGGAGCAGGGATCACTGGGAATGCCCCCTCCCCCTGACACACAGACCACTAACCCTCCGTGTAAAAGCCCCACCAGTCTATCTGTGAATAAAAATGAACGACAAAGACACGGGGACTTTTATTAATATTTTTCTCTCTGGTTATAGCTCTTGTCCGAGGATTCCTCACGGCAAAACTATTCGCTCTCTGCATCGCCAAAGTTTCCAAAGGAATTCTCCTTGGAAGAGAGAAAGAGAAAATAAAGTGAAATTTGATTAAACACAAAACAAAAGCTGATTATAAACAATAAAAGGCACAGCAAGATCCCAGGACTTGCTGAAATTCACAATCTCACTGGGGGGAGGTGGGGGAAACATTCATTTTCACCTCCTCATTATTAAACCCTGACAAAATGGGAACAAGTTTCAAATGCAATGAACTTGCAACTGCCTCCTGACTGTCCCGATATTGAATTTATTAAACACATCAAAGCATTCTGGGGGCTTTACTCCAGAGACAGGCCAGTGAATAAACACAGGAGGCCCCAATGAAGTTCCCACTTCTGTCAGTCACCTCTCTCCGCCCCCCCCCCCTCTGTTTCTCCCTCTCCGTCTCCTACACACTTCCCCCAGATCTATATCTGTCCAATACCCCGTCTCTGGATAACCTGTCCTGATCTCTGCTCTGTTTCTCTCTCTCGAGGTGAATCTGGATTGAAATGCTCTCTCTAAGTTTCTGTCTGACCGTTTAAAATAAAACTCACAATCAAAAGGGAAATGAGAGGGGGGCGGGGGGGCAGGAAAACCCACAATCCCACCCTGAAGCGGCTGCTTCACATTTTATTGAACCATTGAATTCAGCCACTTAAACCCTGTTGGGGAATTAAGCGAATGCAAAAGTGCTGCTGAGATTTAGGCCGTGAAGTGCGGCCTAGTCACAGAGGCTGCATTATTCCTCAGGTGGAAAGAACAAACCCCCCTCTCTCCCACCCCCCAGTTAAACAGAACAATCTTCTCCATCCACACCCACAAATCCCAGCGCCCTGTCTAAAAACACAAGCAGGACTCTGGGATTGAGAACAAGCCTTTCCCCCAGGCTCAGGAATTTGAATTTCAGCTCCCTCTCCCTCCTGAGTGCTTCACAGTGAGAGGGAGAGAGACTGGGAATGCTGCAATCAGGATCCCACAGGGAGTCCCACACTGCAGGAGGACACCTCCCCCCCCCCCCCAGAGCCTCTGTCTCTATCCCCCTACCCCCCTCCACTGAGCACCCAACACTCCCCACCCCTTCTCTGTTCACCCTGTTTCTCTCTCTCTACCCCACCCTCCTTCCCCTCCATCTTTTTATGTTTAAAGCATGGGGCTCTGTCATAGTGTGAGGAATATGGGGCAGGGGGACGGAGCATGAGTGCACAGCAAGATCCCACACACACACAGCTTGAACACGGCCAGATACAAAGTGATTTTGAAGTGAGGATTGGGGTAAAGTGAGTGGGAAATGAGGGAACCACACGTCTCCCTCTCTTTCCCCTCCATCTCTCCCCCACCGCAAATGAAAATAATAAGTCACTCCAGCATTGGTGCTGTTTGTACATTCGATATGAACAGGGAACCTTCCACTTCGAGCAGAGTCACACCTCTCTCTCCCATTCCCTCTGTCTCTCGCTGTTTCTCTCTTTCTCTGCCTCTATCTCTGAACCTGTCCAGCCCCCTCTGTGTCTCTTTTGCTTTCCCCCCAGATCTATATATATATCCAATACCCCATCTCTGCCCCGGTCTCTCTTACTCTGGATAATCTGTCCTGATCTCTGCTCTGTTTCTCCGTCTGGGGATGAATGGGGATTAAAATGCTCTCTCTGATAAGTTTCTGTCTGACCGTTTCAAATAATGACGTGTTGTGAGCCACGTTTGCTATTTCTCAGTGATTTCCATGGGGAAATGGGGAGGGAAGCTCCTGCAAAGCCACATCTCTCTCTCACTGCAATGTGGCAGCAGCCACATTCCAATATCTTTATATTGGGAAAAAATCTATTCAAACACAACAGCACAGATTCAGCCTCAGTCACACAGCCGCTGGTTACAAATCCCACCTTCTGGGAGGGTGTGAGTGAGGGTCTTTTCCCCAGAGACTGGGGAGCTGGGCTGTGAGTGCAGAGCAGAGGACCCACCCCTAACCCACCCCCCCCTCCAGTGTGTCTCCTCTCCCTGCCCCTCTGCCTTTGATCTCCCTCTGTTACCCTCCCTTTCTCTCTCTCTCCTTCCCTGATAACTCACAATCAAAGGAGAAAGATGGGAGAGAGAGAGAGATAGCAGGAAAACCCACAATCACATCCCCAATCCGATGGAATAAAGCGGCTGCTGCAGGTTTTATTCGGCTGCTTTTCTCTCTCTCTCTGTCTGTCTCTCCTTCCCCCACTCCCTGTCTTTCCCTCCCTCCCTGTCTCTCTCTTTCTCTCTCTCTGTCTTTCCCTCCCTGAAATTAAATCCAAAAAATTCACATTGGTGTTTTCCATCACATTTTATTGAAAGATGAAATATAGACAGGAATGTCTGGGGAGAGAGAGAGGGGAGGGGTGCTGGGATTGGTAAGAACGCTGGAGAGACAGCGACAGGGAAATTATGAACGCCCCCCCATCCAAATAGAAATTCCTGGGAAAAGAGGGAGGAGAATCTGGAGTCACACAGCACAGAAACAGGCCCTTCGGCCCACCAGGTCTATGCTGGCCATCAAATTCCAATCTATACTCCCCCCATTCCCCAGCACTCGCTGCACAGCCTACGATGCCTCGGCGATTGAAGTGCTTTAATTTACCCGACCCCGTTTACACTTCTTCCTTTGAACCCACTTTGCGGTCCGTGAGCGAGATTTTGTTTAATAAAGTGTGGTCACTGTTGCAGTGCGAGCAAAGGCCACAGGCCCAGTGTGTGCACAGCAAGATCCCACAACAACAGCAGCAGCAGCAACAATGTGAACCTGAATCAAATGGGACACAGTCCTCCCCAACACACCCCCAACACTCTCGCCTGCTGTGAGCCCCCTTCCCCACTCACTACCCTGTGTGTCTCATCCCAAATTCCCAGAAAGGGTTGAACTCCCTCTTAAAACGAAGCCAAACCCTTTTTAAAACACAATCTCTGTGGTGCTCTGGAAGATCCCAGAAGGTGCAGTTCGCTGTGTTGAGTGTGTTTTAATTTGGGAAATGTTTATACAGAGGGAGAGTGAGGCAGAGAGGGGCTGAGGCTGTGAAATCCACCCCCCCCCCTTCGCCCCGGGACCCTCAGAATTGAATCATAACGTGTAGGGCCACACGGGGGCACAGTGGTTGGCGCTGCTGCCTCACAGCTCCAGGGACCCGGGTTCAATTCCCAGCTCGGGTCACTGTGATCCTGTGTCTCTTCCCCCACCCCCTCACTGCACCCCCACAAACCTCACCTCTTGCTGTCTTTTCCTGTTTTCCTCCTCACTCTCCCCCTCTCTCTCTCCCACTCCCTCCATCTTTCTCTCTCACTCCCTGTCTGCCTTTCTCTCTCTCTCCGTCCATCTTTCTCTCTCTCTCTCCCTCCATCTTTCTCTGTCTTTCTCTCTCTCTCCCTCACACTGTTTCTCTCTCTCTTTCTCCCTGCCTGTCTCTCTCTCTCTCTCTCTGTCTTTCCCCCTCTTTCTCTTTCTGTCTCTCTCTTTCTCTCAGAGACTGGGAATGCTGCAATCAGGATCCCACAGGGAGTCCCACACTGCAGGAGGACACCACCCACCCCCAGAGCCTCTGTCTCTATCCCCCTACCCCCCTCCACTCAGCCCCCGACACTCCCCACCCCTTCTCTGTTCCTCTCTCTACCCCACCCTCCTTCCTTTTTATCTTTTTATGTTTAAAATGTGGGGCACTGTCACGGTGCGGGGAATATGGGGAGGGGAGGAGGGGAGACAGAGAGCATGAGGGCACAGCAAGATCCCACACACAGTCTGAGCAGGGCCAGATACAAAGTGATTTTTAAATGAGGATTGGGGTAAAGTGAGTGGGAAATGAGGGAACCACACGTCTCCCTCTCTCTCCCTCCACACGAGAGACCCCCAGATCCTGTGTCTCTTCCCCCACCCCCTCACTGCACTCCCCCACAACCCTGACCTCTTGCTGCCCTTTCCTGCTTTCCCTCACTCTCCCGTCTCTGTCTCTCTCTCTCCCTTTCTCTCTCTCTCTCTTTCTCTCCCTCTCTGTCTTTCTCTCTCCCTTTCTTTCTCTCTGTCTCTCTCTAATATGGTTATGAAGTTGCATCTAGGGTAAAACATCTGGTGTTTGACAAATGTAAATATTGAAAAGAAATGCTGAGAAAACCAAACCGAACCATCCAGCGTTGTGTCTTTAGAAAGCCTGTGTCTTTGTGCTGGGGATTTTAAACTGCAGAAAGCAGGGCTGCAGAAGACAACTTTACAACATTTGTGTCCAAAGCAGCAGCCAGAGTCCCAGCAGAGCAAAACAGGCTTTGAATTGGGTCAATGATTTTAAAACAAGCTCTCAAACACACACAACCAATTGCATTCAAATTGGAGCGTTGGTGACAGCCTCAAGCCACTCAAATTGCAGGAATACTGTGAGGAAATTCTGGGTATTTAAACCCGGGACAGGGGGAAATAACGGGGAGGGAGCGACCTTGCTGCCTCTTTAGATTGAAGGAGGGAGAGTCTGATACTGAATCCTGCAGTAATATATACAGCTTCATCACATCACCATCTAAATAGAAGCAGAAACCAACTCAGAAAGTATTCCAGACCCAAGCAGCAGAAGAAAGTTCACACTTCCAACAGACGCCTGGTATTATATTATTTGAGAGTGACTCTATTCTGTAATGATTTATTTCATTATTCCTGAGTGAGTCTTGTCATTGGAACAGCATTCTACTGGGGAGTTTATTCAGTTTGTTCATTGTTTTAATAAGGTTGTCACCCAGTCTAAATTAAAGACCTGTTAGTTGTTCCTGATACAGAGAGTGTCAGATCCTGCTTTAATTTACCAATTCCTCCGACAGCACAAAGCTGTGCGGGTTCGGTGGATTGGCCGTGTTAAATTGACTCTAGTGTCAGGGGGATTAGCAGGTTAAAAGTGTGGGGTCATGGGAATAGGGCCTGGTTGGGATTGTGGTCGGTACAGACTAGATGGGCCGAATGACCTCCTTCTGCACATCTGTCTAAAACCAGTAGCTTCCTCCTGTCTCACACACACTTAAGATTACGAGGCAAGGTGTATCTCTTTGGGGGGGTTACAAAATAGCGCAGAGGGAAACATCACCTCAGCGTGGTAACAATATTTATAATCCCACAATCACACCCCCACCCTCCCTTAGTCAATGAATGAATGATTCAAATGACAATGAAGGTAATTCTGCACAGCAAGATCCCACTGCCAGTCCCACGATGGAGGAGGGCAGCCCCAGACTCTGTGTCTCTTTCCCCCTGCCCCTCCTGAGACCCTCTCACACCCCTCCCCCCCACACCCTCTCTGTTTAGCTCTCCCTCCATTTCTCTGTCTCTCTCTCTGCCTCCTCCGCCTCCCCAACATCTTTCCTGTTTAAAGTTCTGCTCACGGTCACAGTGCGAGGAATAGGGAGCCAGACCCACCTGTGTGCACAGCAAGATCCCACACACACAACCTGGTGAGGGCCAGATTAAATAAATGTTGTGGGTGAGGACTGCAGGAGAGTGTGTGGGAAATGGGATCCACTCCTCTCTCTCTCTCTCTCTCTTCCCAAATTAAATTGACAACAATTCACATTGGTGTTTTCTTAAACATTTTATTGAAAGATGAAATATGGACAGGAATGTCTGGGGAGAGAGAGAGAGGGGAGGGGTGCTGGGATTGGTAAGAACGCTGGAGAGACAGAGACAGGGAAATTCTATACCCACCCCCCATCCAAATAGAAATTCCTGGGAAAAGAGAGAGAGAAAAGAATCTGGAGTCACACAGCACAGAAACAGGCCCTTCGGCCCACCAGCTCCATGCTGGCCATCAAATCCCAATCTATCCTCCTCCCATTCCCCAGCACTTGCTCCAGAGCCTACGATGCCTCGGCGATTAAAGTGCTTGAATTTACCCGACCCCTTTTCAAGCTTTTTCCTTGAACCCACTTTGCGGTCCCTGGGCCAGATTTTGTTTGAAAATAAAAAGTGCGGTCACTGTTGCAGTGCAGGCAAAGGCCACAGGCCCAGTGTGTGCACAGCAAGATCCCACAGCAGCAGCAGCAATGTGAACCTGAATCAGATGGGACACAGTCCTCCCCCCACCCCCCACTCTCTCGCCTGCTGTGAGCCCCCTTCCCCACTCACTACCCTGTGTGTGTGTGTGTGTGTGTGTCTGCATCATCCCAAATCTCCAGAAAGGCCGGAACTCCCTCTTAAAAGTAACCCTTTTTAAAACTAAAATCACTGTGGTGCACAGCAAGATCCCACAAAGTGCAGTCAGCTGTGTTGAGCGTTTTTTAAATTTGGGAATTGTTTATACAGAGTGAGGGAGCCAGAGAGGGGCTGAGACAGTGAAATCCCTCTCTCAGGACCCTCAGAATTAAACTGGAGACCCTGTCCCTCACTGAAACCCCCCCTCCCTCTAACAGCCTGTGTCTCTCCCCCTGCATCTAACCCACAACTCCAGCTGTTTCCATCCCTCCCTCTTCCTCTCTCTCCCTGCCTCTCTGTCTCCATCTGTTTCTGCTCGAGAAGAGACAGGGAGAGAGAGAACAGGGAGAGAGAGAGAGACGGGGAGAGACAGAGATAAAGCGAGAGAGACAGATATTTGATAATTAATTGTGTATGGTCGCATTATTGAGTGTGGTTTAATTTGGTGATTTTTTTATACAGAGAGGCAGAGAGAGAGGTGAAGACAGTGACATTCTCTCCCTGGCACCCTCGCAAGTTCAAAGACACAAAAGCTGCAGACACTCTCACACACAAACTGGGTTTGGTAAGTTTCCCAATCTCTGCAGCTTCCCATGTGGCCCAGGGTTTGAATTGAAATTTAAAAGCAGCTTGGAGAGACTGCAGGATTTTTGAGTTGAGTTTCTCCCCCCCCTCACCCTGTAAATATAAAATAGAAATTCCTGGATTACAATATTCCCTTGGACAGAGCAAAGGGAATGTGTGAGTGGTGTGTGTGTGTGTCTGAGACCTAGGCTGGATTTGGGAATATCTGCCTGCTGAAGAGGGTCAGTGAAACCATCCTGGCTGAATATCTCATCGCTAAAGGGTCACAGAGAGAGATATCTGATCAATAAATGTGTTACTGAACCCACTCTGGATGCTCCCTCTATCTCTGTCTTTCTCACTAACTTCATTGCAGTGTTAATGTAAGCCTTGTGACACTAATAAATAAACTTTAAATCTTTCAACTTTAAAAACTCTCTCTTTCGGTCTCTCTCAGTAACTGCAGCGTTAATGTGAGCCTTACTTGTGACAGGAATAAACAAACTTTAAACATCCTCTCTGTCTCTTTATCTCTCTGTCTCTTTCTGTCTCTTTATCTATGTCTCTGTCTCTGTGTGTCTCTGCCTCTCTCTGTCTCTCTCAGTAACTTCATTGCAGTGTTAATGTAAGCCTTACTTGTGACACTAATATATAAACTTTAAAACTTTCAACTTTAAAAACTCTGTCTGTGTGTCTCTGTCTCAATTCAGACACTAGTTCAGTGCCAGGTTGAGAGGGGGTCAGTATTGAGCAGAATGGGAGGCAGTTTGATACAAAGTTTGCAGAAACTGCAGCGAGTGTTTGTAAACATGTTGGGTTTGTGGAAAGGTCAGTGTGTAACAAGCTGAGGGAAGGTGTTTCCACTTCACATGTGGCTACTTTTTGGCAATGGGAGTTACCTTTGCATCTACAGGGAGCTCTGAAGCCTCATGGCTTTCTGCCTGCCTCTGTTTGAACAGTTTAATATGTTTCAGCACTGAGACCTCTGGCCCTTGTTGGGAATATCAGTCTCCCAGAATACCAGTATACCTGACTGCCCACCTCCCCCCCGCCCGCCACCCCCAGCCCCCAACCCTGTGTGTGTGTTGTCCCAAGTCTGGAGACTTCCCCACAGTCCCCTGAAAGGTTTAAACTGCCTCTGAGAAAACACCCTTTTTAAAACAAAATCCCCAGCAACATCCCACAAGGTGCAGTCAGCTGTGTTGAGTGTTTTGTAATTTGGGAAAAGTTTATACAGAGAGAGAGTGAGGCAGAGAGGGGCTGAGACAGTGAAATCAAACCCCCCGGGACACCCAGAATGAAAATCACACAGCACAAAATCCCAGGATTGCCCCTTTCCAGGTTTTACTGAGAGATTGTCCAACTAAATATTAATTCCTGGGAAAAAGAGGGAGAGAGAGAGAATAAAGAGAGGCAGATAGCGGAAGGAAATGGAGAGAAAAGCAGAGAGAAATAGACAGAATGGGGGAAAAGCTGTGGAGAGGATGAAATGAAAATCTGAACATCTGTAAACTGAATTGTAAAGGCCTCTGTGAATTTTATTCAACAATTAGGTTCATTGCTCTGTCTCCGACCCCTGTTATTTTAGATTTAAAACAAACTTATAGACAGTTTCATACATAATTTACTCTGCCACCCACCAAAGGGTTAACGTGTTTGTGACTAATTGCAAAGCCGGGATATTTTAACCCCAGCATTTTAAACTCCAGCCCCCCACACATCCCACAATCGAATCAGAACTGGTTCATCCGAGGAAGCGAGATTAAATTTAAACCTGGATCAGGGTAATAAAGAGACGACAACTCACTTGCAGCCTATAGAACAGGCCTCAGTCCATCCATCCTCCTCTGGAGAAAAGCCCCTTGTCCAAGGATCCCGAGTCATGTTGCAGTCTTCAAAATTCAAATTCCTGGGGAGAAGAGAAAATAATTAATTAAAGTACAAGAAAATGTTTAAATTAAATAGCACAAGAGCCCAGGATTCCCCCTTCTAAGATTTCACTGAGAGATTGTCTAACTAAATATGAATTCCTTGGGAAGAGATAGAATATAATTAATTTAAATACAAGAAAATGTTTAAATTGAATCCACAAGAGCCCAGGATTCCCCTTTCTCAGTTACACAATCTCTCAGTAAAATCTAAATATTAATTCTTGGGTAAAAGAGAGAGAAATATATTAAAATACCAGAAAATGTTTAAATTAAATCGCACAAGAGCCCAGGATTCCCCTTTCTCAGATTTTACTGAGAGATTGTCCAACAAAATATTATTTCCTGGGAAAAAGAGGGAGAGAGAGGGAATAAAAAAGAGAGACAGATAGAGGAAGGAAAGGGATGGAGAGAGAGAAAGCAGAGAGGAAATAGACAGAATGGGGGAAAAGCTGCAGAGAGGACGAAATGAACTTCTGAACTTCTGAAAAATGAATTGTAAAGGCCTCTGTGAATTTTATTCAACAATTAGGAGCAGCGGTCTGTCACCCATCCCTGTTACCTTGGATTTAAAACAAATTGAGACAGTTTCATATCACAGACATTTAATTTACTCTTTGCCACCCACCTAAGGGTTAATGTGTTTGTAACTAATTGCAAAGCCGGGATATTTTAACCCCAGGGTTTCAAACTCCAGCCCCCCCACACCCCACAATCGAACCAGAACTGGTTCATCCGAGGAAGCGAGATTAAAATTAAACCTGGATCAGGGTAATAAAGAGACGACAACTCACATGCGGCCTATAGAACAGGCCTCAGTCCATCCATCCTCCTCTGGAGAAAAGCCCCTTGTCCAAGGATTCCGAGTCATGTTGCAGTCTTCAAAATTCAAATTCCTGGGGAGAAGAGAAAATAATTAATTAAAGTACAAGAAAATGTTTAAATTAAATAGCACAAGAGCCCAGGATTCCCCCTTCTAAGATTTCACTGAGAGATTGTCTAACTAAATATGAATTCCTTGGGAAGAGATAGAATATAATTAATTTAAATACAAGAAAATGTTTAAATTTAATCCACAAGAGCCCAGGATTCCCCTTTCTCAGTTACACAATCTCTCAGTAAAATCTAAACATTAATTCTTGGGTAAAAGAGAGAGAAATATATTAAAATACCAGAAAATGTTTAAATTAAATCGCACAAGAGCCCAGGATTCCCCTTTCTCAGATTTTACTGAGAGATTGTCCAACAAAATATGACTTCCTGCGAAAAAGAGGGAGGGAGAGGGAGGGAATAAAAAAGAGAGACAGATAGAGGAAGGACAGGGAGAGAAAGAGTGAGAGAAATAGACAGAATGGGGGAAAAGCTGCAGAGAGGACACAATGAAAGTCTGAACATCTGAAAACTGAATTATAAAGGCCTCTATGAATTTTATTCAACAATTAGGAACAGCGCTCTGTCTCCCATCCCTGTTATCTTGGATTTAAAACTAACTTTTAGACAGTTTCATATTACAGATATTTAATTCACTCTTTGCCACCCAGCAAAGGGTTAACCTGTTTGTGACTAATTGCAAAGCCGGGATATTTTAACCCCAGGGTTTTAAACTCCAGCCCACCCCACAATCGAACCAGAACTGGTTCGTCCGAGGAAGCGAGATTAAAATTAAACCTGGATCAGGATAATAAAGAGACAACAACTCACATGCGGCCTATAGAACAGGCCTCAGTCCATCCATCCTCCTCTGGAGAAAAGCCCCTTGTCCAAGGATTCCGAGTCATGTTGCAGTCTTCAAAATTCAAATCCCTGGGGAACAGAGAAAATAATTAATTAAAATACAAGAATTCTTTAAATTAAATAGCACAAGAGGCCAGGATTCCCCCTTCTCAGTTACACAATCTCTCAGTAAAATCTAAATATTAATTCTTGGGGAAAGAGAGAGAAAATAATTAAAATACAAGAAAATATTTAAATTAAATAGCACAGCAAAAACCCAGGATCTCCTCTCAGTTACACAATCTCTCAGTAACACCCAAACACAACAAGTCAGTTGTAAAGCAGAGACTAAAGAGTTAGGGTGGCACGGTAGCACAGTGGTTAGCACTGCTGCTTCACAGCTCCAGGGACCTGGGTTCGATTCCCGGCTTGGGTCACTGTCTGTGTGGAGTTTGCACATTCTCCTCGTGTCTGCATGGGTTTCCTCCGGGTGCTCCGGTTTCCTCCCACAGTCCAAAGATGTGCGGGTTAGGTTGATTGGCCATGCTAAACATTGCCCTTAGTGTCCTGAGATGCCTAGGTTAGAGGGACTAGTGGGTAAATATGTAGGGATATGGGGGTAGGGCCTGGGTGAGATTGTGGTCGGTGCAGACTCGATGGGCCGAATGGCCTCTTTCTGTACTGTAGGGTTTCTATGATTCTATGAGACAGTTCCCTCCCTGTGTGTTTCTCTCTCTCTCTCTATTCCACTCTCATTCAGATCTCGCTCCCTCTGATATGAAACATTAAATCTGGATCAGGTTAATAAACAGACACAACTCACTCAGGGTGAAGCCTGAGCAACAGGCCTCAGTCAGCCCTCCCTCTGGAAGAAGCTCCTCTCCTTCATCCTGGTCACAAACATTCCCGTCCTTTGGATCCTCGACACATCCCCAGTTTTCAAAATTCCTCAGGAGAAAAAGAGATAAAAATTGGTTAAAAAGAGAGAGAAAAAGAGACACGGCCATTTTAACAATAAGACACACAACATATCACAGCGAGGAGTCCAGCATTTCCATTCAAGTCCATTCAGCATCATGTCCACACAAGCAAAGCACAGGTCAAAAAGCAGATTGACACACACACTGACACACACACACACTGAATCAGAGTGGGAATGTTTTCAGTGCAGGGGGATTATTGGTGTGGGGACTGAAGGCTCTCAGATTCACATTTATCCTGAGTGTGCTGGATGCAAACCCCACCCTGAGTCTCTGACATGTTTACAATGTCTGTCTCTCTATTGAGATGCTAATTCACCCCCCCTCCCCCTCTCACCCCAGAGGAGTTTGTGGCAATGTCAGACTGACTCTTGATATGTTAATGCAGGGAGGCAATGGATTCTGCAAGTTCCTGTCTTTAGTTTAGTTTCAAACTTTATTTCTTTTCCCCTGTAGGTCGTGTTCGTCCATTTCAAAAACCCCCTGACCCCCCCACAGCAGCCCTGAAAATCCTTGCAGCCGCTCCCCACAACCCAGCGAGTGGAGGGGGAATGGGGATGTGTGAGTGAGTGTATTGGGGGGATTGTGTCAGTGTGTGTCTGTCTATCCCCCCCTCTCTGCTCACACTTCCTGCCCAGCCTGCTGAAGACAGGGAAAGAATGGGAGTTGAACAAAGCCTCCTCTCTGCCTCCATTTTCAAAGGATTTGCCCCTTTCTCACACCAGTTTTGTCCATTGAGCTGTCCCTATCAATTGGAAAAAAGTTTTATTTATCTCGCTGTGAGATATGAAGTCACTAATTACGAAATACAGGCAAAAACATCCCATTATGAGACAGGGAGCTTCAATGGGATTTTAAACTGAAATCCTCGGATGTCAATTCCTTAGGTTAAAAGTTTCTAATTCATTAATTTGGATTAAATTAAAAGCGGCCAGTATATTCTCACCAGCTGCTTTCTGTTAACTCTCCCCCTTATCACCGGTGGTTCGCACTGCTGCCTCACAGTGCCAGGGACCCGGGTTCGATTCCCGGCTTGGGTCACTGTCTGTGC